>NC_088230.1:34547869-34678355 GCF_036934945.1 Oncorhynchus masou masou
TTGAGGTAGATATGTACATATAGGATAAAGTTACTAGGCAACAGGATAGAACATAAACAGTAACTGTAGGGACAGATGCTGGAAGATGAGAAGCAAGTAGAGGAAGTGAACATTTAATAAATAACCGGCGTCAAGGACAGCGTCTGGACAGGGGAAACATGACAACAATAATGCTGACACAGGGATCAAACTAAGGAACAGACAGATAAATAGGAGGCAATCAATAAAGTGATGGAGCCCAGGTGAGTCCAATGAAGCACTGATGCGCGTAACGGTTGTGACAGGTGTGCGTAATGATGGGCAGCGCCCTCAAGCGCCAGACAGGAGCGGGAGCGGGCGTGACAAGTCATAGCCTTGTATGTGGTGAGTCAAAAGAGTGCGTGCAAAAGGGTCAATGCAGATAGCCCGGGTAACTATTGGTAAACTATTTAACTAACAATTTATCAGTCTTATGGCTTGGGGGTAGAAGCTGTTCAGGGTCCTGTTGGTTCCAGACTAGGTGCATCGGTACCGCTTGCCGTGTGGTAGCAGAGAGAACAGTCTATGACTTGGGCGGCTGGAGGCTCTGACTATTTTTTGGGCCTTCCTCTAACACAACCTGGTATAGAGGTCCTGGATGGCAAGGAGCTCGGCCTCAGTGATGTTCTGGGCTGTACGCACTACCCTCTGTAACGCCTTGCGGTCTGATGCCAAGCAGTTGCCATATCGAGCAGTGATCCAGCCAGTCAAGATGTCCTCAACGGTGCAACTGTATAACTTTTTGAGGATCTGGGGCCCATGCCAAACCTTTTCAGCCTCCTAAGGGGGAAGAGGCATAGTAGTGCTCTCTTCAAGACTGTGTTGGTGTGTGTGGGCCATGATAATTCCTGAGTGATGTGGACACAGAGGAACTTGAAGCTCTCGACCTGCTCCACTACAGCCCTATTGATGTGGTTGGTCGGCCCTCCGTTTCCTGTAGTCCACAATCAGCTCCTTTGTCTTGTTGACGTTGAAGGAGATATTGTTGACCTTCTCCCTGTAGGCCGTCTCATCGTCGTCGGTGATCAGGCCTACCGCCGTCGTGTCGTCTGCAAACTTAATGATGGTGTTGGGAGTCGTGTGTGGCCACCAGAGCATGTGAGCAGAGTTGAGCAGTTGGAAATCCCGCTCAGCGCTCTTGAGATCCATGTCCTTCTCTAAATACCGCTCTGTTCATTAAATTCACATTTTAACCTATACCCATCTATTTCTGTGACTACTTGGACCTACCAAATCCATATGGATTTGAAAGAAAAGTATTTGAATGAACATGAAAGATAAATGTAAGAAGCGAACATCATTTCAAATAGGCTACATGACATATTAAACAGCACAAAAATACTCTAAATAGGTCAGGAGCCAGACATGGAGCCTAAGAAGGAACAGAAATGAATTATTTAGGGTATATTATTTCAATTATTTTAAGGCTAAAGCCTACAAAGAAAAACAATGAGAAGCATTTTGGAGTGTGACACAATAGGATGGTAAGGACATAAAGCCCTCAGCATTTAAACAACATTTCGTTGTATTGAATCATTATAGTCTATAAATTGTGCATATAAGACTGACATACTGAGAATTAAATGCAAATTAAATTAAAATTGACTTATTAGTGCCTTTGAATTCATTTTAAGAAAGACGAGATTGGCCAGTCTGGGGCTTCAGGCTCATGCGATGGTGCCTGGAGAGCAGGCCAGCAGCAGAGATGCTAAACACACATTTGGCCTCTCGTGCCAGGCTGGGCAGAGATGCTAAACACCCTTTTGGCCACTGTTCCCAGCAGTAGAGATGCTAAACACCCTTTTGGCCACTCTTGCCAGCAGTAGAGATGCTAAACACCCTTTTGGACACTCTCGCCAGGCTGGACAGATGTGCAGAGTTTTTTTTCAATAGGTAGGCCTAAAGGTTTCTAGTCAAAATAACCCAATCAAAATGGGAAGCTCTTTGAACGTGGGAATATGCCAGCCTATTGGGCCAAAATCAATTATGGCCTATTGTATAGATAATAGGCGGCAGGTAGCATAGTGGTTGGAGCGTTGGACTAATAACGGAAAGGTTGCAAGATCAAATCCTTGAGCTGACAAGTAAAAAATCTGGCATTCTGCCCCTGAACAAGGCAGTTAACCCACTATTCCAAGGCCACTGACTATTCCAAGGCCAAAATAAGAATGTGTTCTTAACTGAGTTGCCTAGTTAAATAAAGATACAATGTATGAAAGGTTTATGAGATCAGATTTTTTGTTTATAAATACTTTGCTACAATGACACACTAAGTTATCTATCTATCTAAAACAGTTGCAAATCCCTCCAGCACTAATCCCTCCAGCGCTAATCCCTCCAGCGCTAATCCCTCCAGGGCTAATTCCTCCAGCGCTAATCCCTCCAGCGCTAATCCCTCCAGCACTAATCCCTCCAGCACTAATCCCTCCAGCGCTAATCCCTCCAGCGCTAATCCCTCCAGGGCTAATTCCTCCAGCGCTAATCCCTCCAGCGCTAATCCCTCCAGCGCTAATCCCTCCAGGGCTAATCCCTCCAGCGCTAATCCCTCCAGCGCTAATCCCTCCCGCGCTAATCCCTCCAGCGCTAATCCCTCCAGCACTAATCCCTCCAGCGCTAATCCCTCCAGCGCTAATCCCTCCAGCACTAATCCCTCCAGCGCTAATCCCTCCAGGGCTAATCCCTCCAGCGCTAATCCCTCCAGCGCTAATCCCTCCAGCGCTAATCCCTCCCGCGCTAATCCCTCCAGCGCTAATCCCTCCAGCGCTAATCTCTCCAGCGCTAATCCCTCCAGCGCTAATCCCTCCAGGGCTAATCCCTCCAGGGCTAATCCCTCCAGGGCTAATCCCTCCAGCACTAATCCCTCCAATCAATCCCTCCAGGGCTAATCCCTCCAGCACTAATCCCTCCAGCACTAATCCCTCCAGCAATAATCCCTCCAGCACTAATCCCTCCAGCGCTAACCCCTCCAGCGCTAATCCCTCCAGCGCTAATCCCTCCAGCGCTAACCCCTCCAGCGCTAATCCCTCCAGGGCTATGCCCTCTGGTGCTATTCCCTCCAGCACTAATCAATCCGGTGCTATTCCCCCAGCCCTCCAGCACTAATCCCTCCTGTGCTATTCCCCCAGCGCTATGCCCTCCGGTGCTCAGCCCTCCAGCGCTATTCCCTCCTGCACTAATCCCGCCAGCGCTAATCCCCCTCCTGCACTAATCCCGCCAGCGCTAATCCCCCTCCAGCACTAATCCCGCCAGCACTAATCCCCCTCCTGCACTAATCCCGCCAGCGCTTAGCCCTCCAGCGCCTTTCCGTGCAGCCTGTGAATATTACAGTGTGACAGCCTTGAAAACTGCAGGGTTAAATCAATGCTGTGATAGAAAACCATAGGAATTATAGGATAGGATGTACTTTATGTTAGACATCAGTCCTCTGCTCTACTGTCCTGAAGCTAAAAACATGCAGTGACAGACAACATGGCAGACAGATGTCTGTCATCAGTGTCAGTGGAGAATCTAGAAACGCCCTTACACCCAACAGAAAGACTGCTGAATTGGCAAATGTACAGCAATAGTTTTATAGAGTATTGGTCATTTGCGGTGTACCTTAAAGCAACAACAATCTTTCTGGAGGAAAAGGAATCTTGGAAAAGGATTCAGTCGAAATTGGCCAACTCCCTCCCGACTTTTCATTCTTTCACCCCCCCATTCCCTCCCCCTCTCTCTCCCTCCCCCTCTCCCCTCACTCCCTCTCCCTCCTCTCTCTCCCTCCCCTTCTCTTTCTCTCCCTTCTCTCTCTCCCTCCCCCTCTCCCTCCCCCTCTCTCTCCCTTCCCCTCTCCCCCCTCTCCTCTCCCTCCTCCTCTCCCTCCCCCTCTCGCTCTCCCTCCCTTCTTTTCTGTCATGGTATCTGTTCCCCTGGGGGCCCATGCGAAGACAGGCTTGACTATTGGCCTGATATCAAGACTCGCCTGGCGGGGTTCCACATCAACGTGCCACAACTCATTATTGAAGCTGGAAAGTAGAAAGTAGATAGATACTTACTGTGCTATAATGTAATACTGTAATTCTGTGGCTGTGAGAAGGCTTGGAGTTACGGGGGATGAATCAGACTATAGTTGCAATTTTTTTCCTGTGGATCATCTTTGGGGTTTTATCACACCTTTTTTTTGGTTGAATTTTTTTTTTAAAGAGAGTGTAAGACAAGGAGATGGACAATCCCAGAAATATATCATTACGAACAGCAAACATGTCTTCAAAATAAAGTCATCATAGACACTGGACCTGACCCTCGGTTTTTGGTTTCCACAAACAATGACACTTGGGGGACAGGTAGCCTAGTGGTTAGAGCAGGTAGCCTAGTGGTTAGAGCAGGTAGTCTAGTGGTTAGAGCAGGTAGCCTAGTGGTTAGAGCAGGTAGCCTAGTGATTAGAGCTGGTAGCCTAGTGGTTAGAGCAGGTAGCCTAGTGGTTAGAGACAGGTAGCCTAGTGGTTAGAGCAGGTAGCCTAGTGGTTAGAGCAGGTAGCCTAGTGGTTAGAGCAGGTAGCCTAGTGGTTAGAACAGGTAGCCTAGTGGTTAGAGCAGGTAGCCTAGTGGTTAGAGTAGGTAGCCTAGTGGTTAGAGCAGGAAGCCTAGTGGTTAGAGCAGGTAGCCTAGTGGTTAGAGTAGGTAGCCTAGTGGTTAGAGCAGGGAGCCTAGTGGTTAGAGCAGGTAGCCTAGTGGTTAGAGTAGGTAGCCTAGTGGTTAGAGCAGGTAGCCTAGTGGTTAGAGCAGGAAGCCGAGTGGTTAGAGTAGGTAGCCTAGTGGTTAGAGCAGGTAGCCTAGTGGTTAGAGCAGGTAGCCTAGTGGTTAGAGCAGGTAGCCTAGTGGTTAGAGCAGGTAGCCTAGTGGTTAGAGTAGGTAGCCTGGTGGTTAGAGCAGGTAGCCTAGTGGTTAGAGCAGGTAGCCTAGTATTTAGAGCAGGTGATGTAGTGGTTAGAGCAGGTAGCCGAGTGGTTAGAGCAGGTAGCCTGGTGGTTAGAGCAGGTAGCCTAGTGGTTACAGCAGATAGCCTAGTGGTTAGAGACAGGTAGCCTAGTGGTTAGAGCAGGTAGCCTAGTGGTTAGAGCAGATAGCCTAGTGGTTAGAGCAGGTAGCCTAGTGGTTAGAGCAGGTAGCCTAGTGGTTAGAGCAGGTAGCCTAGTGGTTAGAGCAGGTAGACTAGTGATTAGAACAGGTAGCCTAGTGATTAGAGCAGGTAGCCTAGTGGTTAGAGCAGGTAGCCTAGTGGTTAGAGCAGGTAGCCTGGTGGTTAGAGCAGGTACTCTAGTGGTTAGAGCAGGTAGCCTAGTGGTTAGAGCAGTGGTTAGAGAGACAGTGGTTAGAGACAGGCCTAGTGGTTAGAGCAGGTAGCCTAGTGGTTAGAGCAGATAGCCTGGTGGTTAGAGCAGGTAGCCTAGTGGTTAGAGACAGGTCACCTAGTGGTTAGAGCAGGTAGCCTAGTGGTTAGAGCAGGTAGCCTAGTGGTTAGAGCAGGTAGCCTAGTGGTTAGAGCAGGTTGCCTAGTGGTTAGAGACAGGTAGCCTAGTGGTTAGAGCAGGTAGCCTAGTGGTTAGAGCAGGTAGCCTAGTGGTTAGAGACAGGTAGCCTAGTGGTTAGAGCAGGTAGCCTTGTGGTTAGAGCAGGTAGCCGAGTGGTTAAAGTAGGTAGCCTAGTGGTTAGAGCAGGTAGCCTAGTGGTTAGAGCAGGTAGCCTAGTGGTTAGAGCAGGTAGCCTAGTGGTTAGAGTAGGTAGCCTGGTGGTTAGAGCAGGTAGCCTAGTGGTTAGAGTAGGTAGCCTATTGGTTAGAGCAGGTAGCCTAGTGGTTAGAGCAGGAAGCCGAGTGGTTAAAGTAGGTAGCCTAGTGGTTAGAGCAGGTAGTCTAGTGGTTAGAGCAGGTAGCCTAGTGGTTAGAGCAGGTAGCCTAGTGGTTAGAGCAGGTAGCCGAGTGGTTAGAGTGTTGGGCCTGTAACCAAAAGGTTGCTAGATTGAATCCTCATAGCTGACAAGATAAAAATCTGTCGTTCTGCTCCTGAACAAGGCAGTTAACCCACTGTTCCTAGGCTATTGTAAATAAGAATTTGTTCTTTACTGACTTGCCTCGTTAAATAAAGGTTAAATAAACACTGACAATACTGTAAACTTAGTGTGGATTCATTCAAGACCCTACTTCTCAAGTCTTCCAACAGAGCCCTTCCAGTGTCACAGCAGTGAAGGTGATGAACAACACATACTAATTAAAGATCAATGGAGTCTGATTTGTTGGATTAATTAGGGAAGCCCGCTGCCCATTCATTCCATCAGCCAATGTCACCATGATAGGTATTTATTACTACAGCTCAAAACTAACCATCGCCCACTTCAGTGACAGGAAATCTGTGTGGTGTTTTTTAGTTTTTAAAATGACCCTCATAGACGCCAATTAAGAACGATAGTGCATCAACCTTAACCAAAATACATTTTCGTGCATTTAGAAAGGGTAAATTATTCTGGTCAATAGTTGCACATAAATGATGTAGTTTGAGTGTAATCTTTAACAACCACACATCTTCCTACTGTACATCTCAAATCCCAGCCCAAGGGGGGTGAAGAGCGTAGCTGTGTATGTTTATTAAGATTCATTTCTCCGCTGGTGTGTTTCATGTAAAAATAAACATTTATCATTGAGTTTAAAAATAGTCAGGTTGTATCTAGCAAATATGTAGCAAATCTATGTAATGTTACTGTACATCGCTCAAATGGTACCCAGTCACAACCTTCCATTTAAGTGTGACATCCATGATACTTTATAAAACATTTTTTTTCAGCTTTATTTAACCAGGTAGGCCAGTTGAGAACAAGTTCTCATTTACAACTGCAACCTGCCAGGAGAGCTCTCACACTCTGCAAGCATCTAACCACTAGGCTACCTGCTCTAACCACTAGGTTACCTGCTCTAACCACTAGGTTACCTGCTCTAACCACTAGGCTACCTGTCTCTAACCACTAGGCTACCTGCTCTAACCACTAGGCTACCTGCACTAACCACTAGGTTACCTGCTATAACCACTAGGCTACCTGCACTAACCACCAGGTTACCTGCTATAACCACTAGGTTACCTGCTCTAACCACTAGGCTACCTGTCTCTAACCACTAGGCTACCTGCTCTAACCACTAGGTTACCTGCTATAACCACTAGGTTACCTGCTCTAACCACTAGGCTACCTGTCTCTAACCACTAGGCTACCTGCTCTAACCACTAGGTTACCTGCTCTAACCACTAGGCTACCTGCACTAACCACTAGGTTACCTGCTATAACCACTAGGTTACCTGCTCTAACCACTAGGCTACCTGTCTCTAACCACTAGGCTACCTGCTCTAACCACCAGGTTACCTGCTCTAACCACCAGGCTACCTGCTCTAACCACTAGGCTACATGCTCTAACCACCAGGCTACCTGCTCTAACCACCAGGCTACCTGCTCTAACCACTAGGCTACCTGCTCTAACCACTAGACTACCTGTCTCTAACCACTAGGCTACCTCTAACCACCAGGCTGTCTCTAACCACTAGGCTACCTGCTCTAACCACTAGGGCTCTAACCACCTGTCTCTAACCACTAGGCTACCTGCTCTAACCACTAGACTACCTGCTCTAACCACTAGGCTACCTGCTCTAACCACTAGGCTACCTGTCTCTAACCACTAGGCTACCTGCTCTAACCACTAGACTACCTGCTCTAACCACTAGGCTACCTGCTCTAACCACTAGGCTACCTGCTCTAACCACTAGGCTACCTGCTCTAACCACTAGGCTACCTTCTCTAACCACTAGGATACTTGCTCTAACCACTAGACTACCTGCTCTAACCACTAGGCTACATGCTCTAACCACTAGGCTACCTGCTCTAACCACAAGGCTACCTGCTCTAACCACTAGACTACCTGCTCTAACCACTAGGCTACCTGCTATAACCACTAGGCTACCTGCTCTTACCACTAGGCTACCTGCTCTAACCACAAGGCTACCTGCTCTAACCACAAGGCTGGCTGCCGGCCCAGTGTCATAGTTTGTGGAAACCAAAAACCGAGTGTCAGGTCCACTATCTATGATAACTTTACTTAAGTTAGCGTAGATGTTATAAGCCGTCATGAAGGGGCCAAGCGTAGATGTTATAAGCCATAATGAAGGGGTCAAGCGTAGATGTTAAAAGCTATCATGAAGGGGCCAAGCGTAGATGTTAAAAGCTATCATGAAGGGGCCAAGCGTAGATGTTATAAGCCGTCATGAAGGGGCCAAGCGTATATGTTAAAAGCTATCGTGAAGGGGCCAAGCGTAGATGTTATAAGCCATAATGAAGGGGTCAAGCGTATATGTTATAAGCCATAATGAAGGGGTCAAGCGTAGATGTTATAAGCCATAATGAAGGGGCCAAGCGTAGATGTTAAAAGCTATCATGAAGGGGCCAAGCTTATATGTTATAAGCCGTCATGAAGGGGTCAAGCGTAGATGTTAAAAGCTATCATGAAGGGGCCAAGCGTAGATGTTAAAAGCTATCATGAAGGGGCCAAGCGTTCTTTACTTAATAGAAAGAGGAATGTAAATTAGTTTATTAAAAACGCACCGTAGGACTTCAGGTTAATCCAGAGTGAGGAAAACTTTACATTATGAGGTGACACTTTGCTCCTTGAAAGCCCAAATATCCCCCTTTAATGTCAAGGCATCAATAAACATCAGAAATGACACAAGTCACCTAAACTAAAACATACTTGTCAGTAGTTCCTATAGGCCTAGTGACTCTCCCTTAGTGATGACCATAGACTGGGATCTGAGGAAGACAAGAAACAAGTGTTAGAGTAATGACAATGTATACTGAATCAGTTATGTACAGCAGGAGACCTTGGACTAAATTGGACTAAATCGTCAGATCTCCATTGGTCGTTCCCATGCTCATGGTCGGTGGTGTCAGCAGGGAAGTTCCCATGAACTCTTCCTGGCTAGGCTCTGGTTTAAGAAACCTGGGTAGGGTTTGGGCTACTTTAGCAGGGTATGGATTAGAGCCTGCCTCTTCAGGAAGAGGTGGGGGCGGGGGGACCATTGGTCTGCTCGCTCACTCTTACTGCTGCCATGCTCATAGATGCTTGAAAGGTGGGAGAGCTCTCCTGCCTGGAACTTCCTTGGGTGCTGTGGTAGGAACACACATGATAGGTGGTGGAAGAAGACGAGGGTAAGTTGTTTCAGCAGGAACACATCCAGTCGTTTCAGGAGCCTAAGGAATGGTGTAAAGGGGAAGCAGCAGTCTGGTCAGATTTATAGGGGTCTGGAGGAGAACACTGAACACTGGGATCACCTTCAACAGGACTCCCAGACTGGCTTGAGCCAGGACCGGAGCTAATGGGATCACGCTGGTCTGGAGGAGAACACTGAACACTGGGATCACCTTCAACAGGACTCCCAGACTGGCTTGAGCCAGGACAGGAGCTAATGGGATCACGCTGGTCTGGAGGAGAACACTGAACACTGGGATCACCTTCAACAGGACTCCCAGACTGGCTTGAGCCAGGACCGGAGCTAATGGGATCACGCTGGTCTGGAGGAGAACACTGAACACTGGGGTCACCTTCAACAGGACTCCCAGACTGGCTTGAGCCAGGACCGGAGCTAATGGGATCACGCTGGTCTGGAGGAGAACACTGAACACTGGGATCACCTTCAACCGGACTCCCAGACTGGCTTGAGCAAGGACAGGAGCAAATGGGATCACACTGGTCTGGAGGGGGGGGGGGGGGGAATAGTGTTAAGGGGGGTCACGCTGGTCTGGAGGAGACCACTGAACACTGGGATCACCTTCAACAGGACTCCCAGACTGGCTTCAGCCAAGACCGGAGCTAAAGGGATCACGCTGGTCTGGAGGTGGGGGTAGTATTAAGGGGGGTCACGCTGGCTGTGTTGGACAGGAGAAGCATCATGAGCCCATCCTGTAGGCTGGGGAGAGCAGACATTGAGTACCATTACTTTGAGATAAAAATAAATAAAATATGTAAAATGAATTCAAACCTTTAAAAAGCTTTCTAGCAAAATCACACCAAAAGGTACTCTGGCGTACCTGAACACACCAGGAGCCCCCTCGGAAACAACACAAAATAAAGAACTTAAATTACAGAAGTTAACAGCACAAATGTTCACCTTACATCTATCTTATTCTGAGCACAGATTAGCAGCTATGATACCCACTGAACAGTGGGGACAGGTGTAGTGAGGAGGAGAGACGTTGTAAAGGACAGCTTAGGACCAATCAGAGCCTGATTAGACAACAATGGACAGTTCATTAAGGCCCAATTCCACACCAAACATTATCCTTACCCCTTTGCCCTTGAGTGGATCTGAAAGAAATGAGATATCAGGGTGTAGGGTTGACTTAGAATTGCTTGCACCATCCTCGAATTTCAGAACCGACTATGAGCACGGGAAAGACCAATGGACATCAGACAATTTCATTAAGTACTGTAGCAACCTGCTCCCGTCCAATACCAACCACTGTTTCCTGACAGCACCAGCAGTGACCAGGAAGACGATGCTGCATTTGATTTCTCTGTGTTGGTACAGGTTTATTCACCGTCCAGCCTCTTGTTCAGGTCGTCAGTTATCCTCACTAACCTGGATCCTTATTTCTGGTACTGTTCTAGCACTTCTGATGAACTCGATCTAAATGTATCTTGTCTTGGTTGGTTTATTCCATTTATCTCATTTTTGGTTTAGTCCTTCACGGTATCGCTAACATTTAGTCTGTACAATATCAATGTTATTTAAAAAAATAAAATTAATTGTGCGTGAATAGATTCAAATTTGACTTCTGGACACCATCTGAGAAGGCAAGGTATTCTGTCAGATTACATTGTTTTTAGCATCAACAACCATTCTTGTTATCTACTAAATCCAGTCGCTGAGCTTTGACTAAGCTCCTTACAGAGACCAGAGATCATGACCAAGATTACATAGATGCCTCTACATTGTGGCGATTTCCGGCACTTGAGCTTCATTCCCGGACTTCCTAATCAGCTATCCTTTATGTAGCGCAATGGTGTTCCTTTCAACATGTGAACAGCTCTCATCAGAGCTGTTCACAGGCCATAGAACAACATCTGCAGACACTTCTCATGCTCCCATCAGATGTCTTGTCTGTTCTAGTAAATGAGACCTTGTGTCAAATAAGAAATATTCATGTTGTTGGTTTCAATTGGTCCCTTATCTTTTCCATGTTTTTCTGATTCTTGACTTACATGTTGATCTTTTTTGTCTCCAACCTATATCGGGTGCTATTGTGATCAATGGATTTGATTTTGTTTTGTTTTATAGCTAATCAAATTAAATCCCAGATGTGTGCTCTTGGATAATTATCTTGCAAGGCATCTGACCTAATTCATTTCAGGTTGGTTCATCCCTCATACACGGTACATTTAATTGAGCTTCATTATGACCGAGTGATCAATTTATTCTACACGGGCAATTATGCTTCAGATTGTAAAACGATACTATAGAGTCTTACTCTAAACTTTGAAGCTTACTGATTGTCGGTTGATTTTTATAAGATAAGTAATTTGCCACATGTTAGAAAACATCAGGCAATGTCACACACACACACACACACACACACACCGGCATACACACCGACACACACACCGACACACACACCGACACACACACACCGACACACACACCGACACACACACACCGACACACACACCAACACACACACCGACACACACACCGACACACACACCGACACACACACACCGACACACACACCGACAACAACACATACACCGACACACACACCGACAACAACACATACACCGACAAACACACCGACAACAACACATACACCGACACACACACCGACAACGACACACACACACCGACACACACACCGACAACAACACATACACCGACACACACACCGACAACGACATCATGCAATGTCACACACTGTCATAGGTTGCCCTGTCAGTGACAAACACACATCTCCCACCTGCACACACACACACACACACTGACACACACACACACCGACAACAACACATACACCGACACCAACACACCCCGACACCGACAGACATACAGCTACACCGACACACATACACACTGACACCGACACACACACTGACACCGACACCGACAGCGACACACACACACACACACACACACACACACACACACACACACACACACACACACACACACACACACACACACACACACACACACACACAGACCGACACAACACACACACAACGATAACGACAACGACAAACACACACCGACACAAACACACCGACACACACACATCCTTTCCCACCTGCACACACATAAAGCCAAATGTGCTGCCACAAAAATTTGCATGGTGCTCAGCAATGCATTAGTGAACATCACTTGGCAATCTGTTCATAGGACCTTAATTGGATTTTCATACCGCCTCTGATCTTGTTTTCTAATTAATGTTGGTGGCTGCCAACCAAGCAGAACCCTGCACCCAGCAACACCTTTAATCCTGACCATATGGAGCTCCTCCAAACGCAGCGCCAGGGACATAAAAATACCCCCTCACCTCAAGTCCTCAGAGTGGGAGAAAAGACACAACAACAGGCCTGGTGAGGAGAATGGGTTGGTGGTGGTAGGAGAGGAGGGGGGGGTGAGGAGAATGGGTTGGTGGTGGTAGTTAAGGAGGGAGGGGGTGAGGAGAATGGGTTGGTGGTGGTAGTTAAGGAGGGAGGGGTGAGGAGAATGGGTTGGTGGTGGTAGGAGTGGAGGGAGTGGGTGAGGAGAATGGGTTGGTGGTGGTAGGAGAGGAGGGAGTGGGTGAGGAGAATGGGTTGGTGGTGGTAGGAGTGGAGGGAGTGGGTGAGGAGAATGGGTTGGTGGTGGTAGGAGAGGAGGGAGTGGGTGAGGAGAATGGGTTGGAGGTGGTCGGAGAGGAGGGAGTGGGTGAGGAGAATGGGTTGGTGGTGGTAGGAGAGGAGGGAGGGGTGAGGAGAATGGGTTGGTGGTGGTAGGAGAGGAGGGAGGGAGAGGGTGAGGAGAATGGGTTGGTGGTGGTAGGAGAGGAGGGAGTGGGTGAGGAGAATGGGTTGGTGGTGGTAGGAGAGGAGGAGTGGGTGAGGAGAATGGGTTGGTGGTGGTAGGAGAGGAGGGAGGGGGTGAGGAGAATGGGTTGGTGGTGGTAGGAGAGGAGGGAGGGGGTGAGGAGAATGGGTTGGTGGTGGTAGTAGAGGAGGGAGTGGGTGAGGAGAATGGGTTGGTGGTGGTAGGAGAGGAGGGAGGGGGTGAGGAGAATGGGTTGGTGGTGGTAGGAGAGGAGGGAGTGGGTGAGGAGAATGGGTTGGTGGTGGTAGGAAAGGAGGGAGGGGGTGAGGAGAATGGGTTGGTGGTGGTAGGAGAGGAGGGAGGGGGTGAGGAGAATGAGTTGGTGGTGGTAGGAAAGGAGGGAAGGGGTGAGGAGAATGGGTTGGTGGTGGTAGGAGAGGAGGGAGTGGGTGAGGAGAATGGGTTGGTGGTGGTAGGAGAGGAGGGAGGGAGAGGGTGAGGAGAATGGGTTGGTGGTGGTAGGAGAGGAGGGAGTGGGTGAGGAGAATGGGTTGGTGGTGGTAGGAGAGGAGGGAGTGGGTGAGGAGAATGGGTTGGTGGTGGTAGGAGAGGAGGGAGGGGGTGAGGAGAATGGGTTGGTGGTGGTAGGAGAGGAGGGAGGGGGTGAGGAGAATGGGTTGGTGGTGGTAGGAGAGGAGGGAGTGGGTGAGGAGAATGGGTTGGTGGTGGTAGGAGAGGAGGGAGGGGGTGAGGAGAATGAGTTGGTGGTGGTAGGAAAGGAGGGAGGGGGTGAGGAGAATGGGTTGGTGGTGGTAGTTAAGGAGGGAGGGGGTGAGGAGAATGGGTTGGTGGTGGTAGGAGAGGAGGGAGGGGTGAGTTGGTGGGAGAATGGGTTGGGAGTGGTAGTTAGGAGAGGAGGGAGGGGGTGAGGAGAATGGGTTGGTGGTGGTAGGAGAGGAGGGAGGGGGTGAGGAGAATGGGTTGGTGGTGGTAGGAGAGGAGGGAGGGGGTGAGGAGAATGGGTTGGTGGTGGTAGGAGTGGAGGGAGGGGTGAGGAGAATGAGTTGGTGGTGGTAGGAAAGGAGGGAGGGGGTGAGGAGAATGAGTTGGTGGTGGTAGGAAAGGAGGGAGGGGGTGAGGAGAATGGGTTGGTGGTGGTAGTTAAGGAGGGAGGGGTGAGGAGAATGGGTTGGTGGTGGTAGTTAAGGAGGGAGGGGGTGAGGAGAATGGGTTGGTGGTGGTAGGAGAGGAGGGAGAGGGTGAGGAGAATGGGTTGGTGGTGGTAGGAGAGGAGGGAGGGGGTGAGGAGAATGAGTTGGTGGTGGTAGGAGAGGAGGGAGGGGGTGAGGAGAATGAGTTGGTGGTGGTAGGAGAGGAGGGAGGGGGTGAGGAGAATGAGTTGGTGGTGGTAGGAGAGGAGGGAGGGGGTGAGGAGAATGAGTTGGTGGTGGTAGGAGAGGAGGGAGTGGGTGAGGAGAATGGGTTGGTGGTGGTAGGAGAGGAGGGAGGGGGTGAGGAGAATGGGTTGGTGGTGGTAGGAGAGGAGGGAGTGGGTGAGGAGAATGGGTTGGTGGTGGTAGGAGAGGAGGGAGGGGGTGAGGAGAATGAGTTGGTGGTGGTAGGAGAGGAGGGAGGGGGTGAGGAGAATGAGTTGGTGGTGGTAGGAGAGGAGGGAGTGGGTGAGGAGAATGGGTTGGTGGTGGTAGGAGAGGAGGGAGGGGGTGAGGAGAATGGGTTGGTGGTGGTAGGAGAGGAGGGAGGTGGTGAGGAGAATGGGTTGGTGGTGGTAGGAAAGGAGGGAGGGGGTGAGGAGAATGGGTTGGTGGTGGTAGTTAAGGAGGGGGGGGTGAGGAGAATGGGTTGGTGGTGGTAGGAGAGGAGGGAGGGGGTGAGGAGAATGGGTTGGTGGTGGTAGGAGAGGAGGGAGGGAGAAGGTGAGGAGAATGGGTTGGTGGTGGTAGGAGAGGAGGGAGGGGGTGAGGAGAAGGGGTGGATGGTGGTAGGAGAGGAGGTAGGGGGTGAGGAGAAGGGGTGGATGGTGGTAGAGTGAGGGAGGGAGGGAGGGAGGGACGGAGGTAGGGAGGGAGGGAGGGAGGGAGGGAGAAGTAACATGTGTTAACCAACACATCCCTTCAGTGTTGTTATTGATTAATTTCTATCACGATCGGTTGTGATTACATATACATAAAACATGAAGGGTGGGACCATACACAACAACCCCCTCTTCTCCTCCTCTTGCTTCAGGGTAATGTCAATACCTTTTTATAATCTACCCACCCCACCCCAACCCCTGTGGCCACTCGAGGGTGTGTCCCAATACGCACCCTATCCCCTACACATTGCGCTACTTTTGGCCCTATGAGCCCTGGTCAAAAGCAGTGCACTATAAAGGGAATAGGGTGCCATAGGGTGCAAAGGACTGCCCCCCCTGAAAAATGTCTCCCTTCTTTTCCTCCTTCCTTCCTGAAGCAGCAAGGCCTTGTTCATTCATCTCTATCTACCCACCTAGACTACAACACAGCTTTATTCATCTCTATCTACCCACCTAGACTACAACACAGCTTTATTCATCTCTATCTACCCACCTAGACTACAACACAGCTTCATTCATCTCTATCTACCCACCTAGACTACAACACAGCTTTATTCATCTCTATCTACCCACCTAGACTACAACACAGCTTCATTCATCTCTATCTACCCACCTAGACTACAACACAGCTTTATTCATCTCTATCTACCCACCTAGACTACAACACAGCTTTATTCATCTCTATCTACCCACCTAGACTACAACACAGCTTCATTCATCTCTATCTACCCACCTAGACTACAACACAGCTTCATTCATCTCTATCTACCCACCTAGACTACAACACAGCTTTATTCATCTCTATCTACCCACCTAGACTACAACACAGCTTCATTCATCTCTATCTACCCACCTAGACTACAACACAGCTTTATACATCTCTATCTATCAACCTACCTACCTAGTATAGCATACTGTTTTATACATCTCTATCTATCTACCTACCTAGTTTAGCATACTGTTTTATACATCTCTATATATCTACCTACCTAGTTTAGCATACTGTTTTATACATCTCTATCTATCTACCTACCTAGTATAGCATACTGTTTTATACATCTCTATCTATCTACCTACCTAGTATAGCATACTGTTTTATACATCTCTATCTATCTACCTACCTAGTATAGCATACTGTTTTATACATCTCTATCTACCTACCTAGTATAGCATACTGTTTTATACATCTCTATCTACCTACCTAGTATAGCATACTGTTTTATACATCTCTATCTACCTACCTAGTATAGCATACTGTTTTATACATCTCTATCTATCTACCTACCTAGTATAGCATACTGTTTTATACATCTCTATCTATCTACCTACCTAGTATAGCATACTGTTTTATACATCTCTATCTACCTACCTAGTATAGCATACTGTTTTATACATCTCTATCTATCTACCTAGTATAGCATACTGTTTATACATCTCTATCGACCTAGCATACCACACTACTTTATTTTCTTTTATGTAATTCAATGCCGAATAACTCAGAGGGCATGGCACCAGCTAGCTGTGATTGCTGGGTGTCACCCCCTGACCTTAGAGAGCCTTTGTTATTTCTCTATTTGGTTAGGTCAGGGTGTGATTAGGGTGGGCATTCTAGATTTTCTGTTTCTATGTTGGTGTGTTTGATTCCCAATCGCAGGCAGCTGTCTATCGTTGTCTCTGATCGGGAATCAGATATAAGTTGTCAGTTTCCTTTTTGTGTTTTGTGGGATCTTGTCTTTGTTTGTTGCATGTTTTGCACTACGAAGCTTTACGTTCGGTGTGTTGTTTATTGTTTATTTTGGTGTAACATTAATGAAGAAGATGTACGCCGCCCACGCTTCCCCTTGGTCATTCTCCAAACGAGGAGCGTAACACACGGCATCTATTCCATTCTATTGTGGACTACAGAAGTTTAGACCCTGTGGCTCAAAAGTAATGCACTGTATTAGGAAATAAGCTGCCATTTTGGGACTCAACAATACACAGACCTCCTGCGTGTCACATGACCTTCCATCTTCCAACAATGGCTGCCCGCAGAGAAGCAAGACTGTCTGCCATGTTCATGCCAGTGATTGCACCTGAAGGATCTCCCATTCACACAGCGTGTTTGTCATTCAGAGAGCAATTATTCTAAATAATGTCTATTATCTTTAAGAGGTTTTTTCTGCTGCTTGCTGCGTTGTCTGTCGTATATCCATATGTATTTTTCATTTCTGTCTGAGTCGGAGGCGAAGACCTATTGAATATGTGACTTATTGTGATTCCTAGCTTGCGAATGACTGGCGGTGCATTAAGACTAAAGTGGAAGAATGTAATGAAGAGTTTACCACAAGCCTGAAGCCTTTCTCTTTTATAAGAGTGTTAGAGAACAACCTTGCCCTTCTTTAAGAATGTTACCAGCCACTATAAGAGTCAAATCAAATCAAATTGTATTTGTCACATGCGACGAGTACAGGTGTAGACTATACCGTGAAATGCTTTCTTACAAGCCCTTAACCAACAATGCAGTTCAAGAAACAGAATTCAGAAAATATTTACTAAATAAACTAAAGTAAAATGTTAAAAAAAGTAACAAGAAAATTACATAACAATAACGACGCTATATACTGGTACCGAGTGCAGGGCGACAGATTAGTCGAGGTAATTTGTAAAACGACTATGCATAGATAATAAACAGCGAGTAGCAGCAGTGTGAAAACAAAGGGGGGTCAATGTAAATAGTCCCGGTGGTTAATTGTTCAGCAGTCTCATGGCTTGGGGGTAGAAGCTGTTTAGAAGCCTCTTGGACCTAGACTTGGCGCTCCGGTACTGCTTGCCGTGCGGTAGCAGAGAGAACAGTCTATAACTTGGGTGACTGGAGTCTTTTTAGGGCCTTCCACTGACAACGCATAGTATAGGGGTCCTGGATGCCAGGAAGCTTGGCCCCAGTGATGTACTGGGTCATAGGCACTACCCTCTGTAGCGCCTTATGGTCATATGCTGAGCAGTTGCCATACCAGGAGGTGATGCAACCGGTCAGGATGCTCTCGATGGTGCAGCTGTAAAACCTTTTAATGATCTTGTGACTCATGCCAAATCTTTTCAGTCTCCTGAGGGGGAAAAGGTGTTGTCGGGCCCTCTTGATGACTGTCTTGGTGTGTTTATACCATGATAGTTCATTGGTGATGTGGACACCAAGGAACTTCAAACCCTCGACCCGCTCCACTTCAGCCCCGTCGATGTTAATGGGGGCCTGTTCGGCCCTCATTTTCCTATAGTCCACGATCAGCTCTTTTGTCTTGCTCACATTACGGGAAAGGTTGTTGTCCTGTCACCACACAGCCAGGTCTCTGACCTCCTCCCTATAGGCTGCCAGTGATCAGGCCTACCACTGTTATGTCATCAGCAAACTAAATGATGGTGTTGTAGGTGTGCTTGGCTACACAGTTGTGGATGTACAGTGAGTACAGGAGGGGACTAAAAACACACCCCTGGTAATCCTTCTGGCCCTGCGTCTTTGTGAATGTTGACCTGTTTAAATGTCTTGCTCACATCAGCTATGAGAGTGTGATCACACAGTTGTTTGGAACAGCTGGTGCTCTCATGCATAGTTCAGTGTTGCTTGCCTCGAAGCGAGCATAAAAGGCATTTAGCTTGTCTGGTAGGCTCGCGTCACTGGGAAGCTCGCAGCTGGGTTTTCTTTGTAGTCCGTAACAGTTTCAAGCACCACCACATCCGACAAGCTTCACAGCCGGTGTTGTAGGATTCAATATTAGTCCTGTATTGACACTTAGCCTGTTTGATGGATAGTCTGAGGGCATAGCAGGAGTGTCACACTCCTTGACAGCGACAACTCTAGCCTTTAGCTCTGTGTAGCTTTTGCTTGTAATCCATGTCTTCTAGTTGGGATATGTATGTACGGTCACTGTGGGGATGATGTCGTCGATGCACTTATTGATGAACCCTGTGACTGAGGTGGTATACTCCTCAATGTCATTGGATGAATCCTGGAACATACTCCAGTCTGTGGTATCGAAACAATCCAGTAGAGTAGCATACCCATCATCTGACCACTTCCGTATTGAGCGAGTCACTGGTACTTCCTGCTTTAGCTATTGCTTGTAAGCAGGAATTAGGAAGATAGAATTATGGTCAGATTTGCCAAATGGAGGGCAAGGGAGAGCTTAGTATGCATCTCTGTGTGTGGAGTACAGGTGGTCAAGAGTGTATTTTTCCTCTGGTTGCTCATGTGACATGCTGGTAGAAATGAGGTAAAATGGATTTAAGTTTGCCTGCATTAAAGTCTCTGGCCACTAGGAGCGCCGCTTCTGGGTGAGCATTTTCTTGTTTACTTACGGCCTTATACAGCTCGTTGAGTGCGGTCTAAGTGGTGATGAATAGACGGCTACAAATAATTTTGATGAGAACTCTCTTGGTAGATAGTGTGGTCTAAAGCTTATCATGAGGTACTCTACCTCAGGCGAGAAATACCTCAAGCTCAATATGTTCTTTAATATTAGACATTGCACACCAGCAGTTATTGACAAATAGACACACACCCCCGCTCCTTGTCTTACCAGATGTAGCTGCTTTGTCCTGCCGATCCACGGAGAAGCCAACCAGCCATATATTATCCGTGTCGCCACATCTCGGTGAAACATAAGATATTACAGTTTTAAATGTCCTGTTGGTAGGATATTCTTAATCGTAAATCGTCAAGTTTGTTTTCCAATGATTGCACGTTGGCCAATAATACGGAGAGTAGTGGAGGTTTACCTACTCGTTGGCAAATTCTTACAAGGTACACCACCCGCCTACCCCTATTTCTCTGTGTTTTCTTCACGCGAATGACGGTGATTTGGGCCTCGTCTCTACAAGGCAGTGTATCCTTCGTGTTGGACTCATTAAAGAAAAAATCTATGTCCAGTCCAAGGTGAGTAATCACTGTTCTGATGTCCAGAAGCTCTTTTCGGTCATAAGAGACGGTAGCAGCAACATTATGTACAAAATAAGTTACAAACAATGCAAAAATAAAATAAAATAGCACAGTTCTCGTAAAACAGCAGCCATTATAGCCATTCAGAACTGCTAGTGTATGTCTCTAACTTTCTGATGTCTATGTGTCTCTGTAAGGTTGAATGTGTAATGGTTAGGTTAAAAGATGTTTGTGTTTCATGATTTCACTGTCTTTGTTTTACCCAACAGTGATTGGCCAAGTGAGGTGGTGAATGACCTTATGCTATGGGGTATTGAAAGCTCACTTAGCTAGTCTCATTCAATATCTCACTCATTCATGGTTTAATTCTATTTTACTTCATCTTTATTTAACCAGGTAGGCCAGTTAGTTCTCATTTACAACTGCGACCTGGCCAAGATAAAGCAAAAGTACAGTAAACAAACGTACAGTTAATAACACAATAGAAAAATATATATACAGTTTGTGCAAATGTAGTAAGGAGGTAAGGCAATAAATAGGCCATAGTAGCAAAGCAATTACAATTTAGCAAATGAACACTGGAGTGATAGATGTGCAGATGATGTGCAAGTAGAAATACTGGTGTGCAAAAGAGCAAAAAATAGTCAATAAAAACTTATGGGGATGAGGTAGGTAGTTGAATGGGCTATTTACAGATGGGCTGTGTACAGCTGCAGCGATCGGTGAGCTGCTCAGATAGCTGATGCTTAAAGTAGGTGAGGGAGATATAAGTCTCCAACTTCAGCGATTTTTCTAGATTTAATTTTGGAGTCTGGAAGGAGAGTTTACAGTCTAGCCAGACACCTAAGTATTTGTAGTTGTCCACATATTCTAAGTCAGAACCGTCCAGAGTGCGGGCAGCGATTGTTTGAAGAGCATGCATTTAGTTTAAATTAAATCAAATGTATTTATAGTGGGGAGAACAAGTTTTTGATACATTGTCAATTATCCAGGTTTTTCTACTTACAAAGCATGTAGAGGTCTGTAATATTTATAATAGGTACACTTCAACTGTGAGAGACGGAATCTAAAACAAAAATCCAGAAAATCACATTGTATGATTTTTAAGTAATTCGTTTGTAACGGTTTTCTTCTGGTGAAAGAGAGGCGGACCAAAATGCAGCTTGGTTAGTTTTGTACATCTTTAATAAAGATGAAAGTACAACAATCTACAAAACAAGAAACGTGAAAAAACCGAAACAGTCCTATCTGGTGCCACAAACACAAAGACAGGAACAATCACCCACAAAACCCAACACCAAACAGGCTACCTAAATATGGTTCCCAATCAGAGACAATGACTAACACCTGCCTCTGATTGAGAACCATATCAGGCCCAAACACAGAAACAGACGAACAATCCAACATAGAATGCCCACTCAGATCACACCCTGACCAAAATAAACATAGAACATACAAAGCAAACTATGGTCTGGGTGTGACATCATTTGCATTTTATTGCATGACATAAATCAAATCAAATTTATTTATATAGCCCTTCGTACATCAGCTGATATCTCAAAGTGCTGTACAGAAACCCAGCCTAAAACCCCAAACAGCAAGCAATGCAGGTGTAGAAGCACGGTGGCTAGGAAAAACTCCCTAGAAAAGCCAAAACCTAGGAAGAAACCTAGAGAGGAACCAGGCTATGTGGGGTGGCCAGTCCTCTTCTGGCTGTGCCGGGTAGAGATTATAACAGAACATGGCCAAGATGTTCAAATGTTCATAAATGACCAGCATGGTCGAATAATAATAAGGCAGAACAGTTGAAACTGGAGCAGCAGCACGGCCAGGTGGACTGGGGACAGCAAGGAGTCATCATGTCAAGTAGTCCTGGGGCATGGTCCTAGGGCTCAGGTCAGTTGAAACTGGAGCAGCAGCACGGCCAGGTGGACTGGGGACAGCAAGGAGTCATCATGTCAGGTATTTGATACATCAGAAAAGCAGAACTTATTATTTGGTACAGAAATCTTTGTTTGCAATTACAGAGATCATACTTTTCCTGTAGTTCTTGACCAGGTTTACAAACACTGAGGCAGGGATTTTGGCCCACTCCTCCATACAGACCTTCTCCAGATCCTTCAGGTTTCGGGGCTGTCGCTGGGCAATACAGACTTTCAGCTCCCTTCAAAGATTTTCTGTTGGGTTCAGGTCTGGAGACCGGCTAGGCCACTCCAGGACCTTGAGATGCTTCTTACGGAGGCCAGTCCTTAGTTGCCCTGGCTGTGTGTTTCGGGTCGTTGTCATGCTGGAAGACCCAGCCACGGCCCATCTTCAATGCTCTTACTGAGGGAAGGAGGTTGTGGGCCAAGATCTCGCGATACATGGCCCATCCATCCTCCTCTCAATATGGTGCAGTCGTCCTGTCCCCTTTGCAGAAAAGCATCCCCAAAGAATGATGTTTCCACCTCCATGCTTCACGGTTAGGATGGTGTTCTTGGGGTTGTACTCATCCTTCTTCTTCCTCCAAACACGGCGAGTGGAGTTTAGACCAAAAAGCTCTATTTTTGTCTCATCAGACCACATGAACCTCTCCCATTTGTCCTCTGGATCATCCAGATGGTCATTGGCAAACTTCAGACAGGGCTGGTCATGCGCTGGCTTGAGCAGGGGACCTTGCGTGCACTGCAGGATTTTAATCCATGACGCTGTAGTGTGTTACTAATGGTTTTCTTTGAGACTGTGGTCCCAGCTCTCTTCAGGTCATTGACCAGGTCCTGCAGTGTAGTTCTGGGCTGATCCCTCACCTTCCTCATGATCATTGATGTCCCACGAGGTGAGATCTTGCATGGAGCCCCAGACCGAGGGTGATTGGCCGTCATCTTGAACGTCTTCCATTTTCTAATAATTGCGCCAACAGTTGTTGCCTTCTCACCAAGCTGCTTGCCTATTGTCCTGTAGCCCATCGCAGCCTTGTGCAGGTCTACAATTTTATCCCTGATGTCCTTACACAGCTCCCTGGTCTTGGCCATTGTGGAGAGGTTGGAGTCTGTTTGATTGAGTGTGTCTCCCTAGAAAGGCCAAAACCTAGGAAGAAACCGAGAGAGGAAATTTAAGAGCAGTTGGAGGCCACGGTAGGAGTGTTGTATGGTAGAAGCTCATTTGGAGGTTTGTTAACACAGTGTCCAAAGAAGGGCCAGATGTATACAGAATGGTGTCGTCTGCGTGGATCAAGGAATCACCCGCAGCAAGAGCGTCATGGTTGAAATATACAGAGAAAAGAGTCTGCCTGTCTCAGCCTTATTGCCTGTGTCTCTGTCTACAGTATGAATCTGTCTCTGTAATCTCAGCCCTGTCTCTGTCTCTGTAATCTCAGCCTTGTCTCTCTGTCTCTGTAATCTCAGCCTTGTCTCTGTCTCTGTAATCTCAGCCTTGTCTCGCTGTCTCTCTAATCTCAGCCCTGTCTCTGTCTCTGTAATCTCAGCCTTGTCTCTCTGTCTCTGTAATCTCAGCCTTGTCTCTCTGTCTCTCTAAACTCAGCCCTGTCTCTGTCTCTGTAATCTCAGCCTTGTCTCTCTGTCTCTCTAATCTCAGCCCTGTCTCTGTCTCTGTAATCTCAGCCTTGTCTCTCTGTCTCTGTAATCTCAGCCCTGTCTCTGTCTCTGTAAACTCAGCCTTGTCTCTCTGTCTCTGTAAACTCAGCCTTGTCTCTCTATCTCTGTAAACTCAGCCTTGTCTCTCCGTCTCTGTAAACTCAGCCTTGTCTCTCCGTCTCTGTAAACTCAGCCCTGTCTGTGTCTCTGTAAACACAGCCTTGTTGCCTGTTTCTCTGTCTACAGTATGACTCCGTCTCTGTAATCTCAGCCTTGTCTCTGTCTCTGTAATCTCAGCCTTGTCTCGCTGTCTCTCTAATCTCAGCCCTGTCTCTGTCTCTGTAATCTCAGCCTTGTCTCTCTGTCTCTGTAATCTCAGCCTTGTCTCTCTGTCTCTCTAAACTCAGCCCTGTCTCTGTCTCTGTAATCTCAGCCTTGTCTCTCTGTCTCTCTAATCTCAGCCCTGTCTCTGTCTCTGTAATCTCAGCCTTGTCTCTCTGTCTCTGTAATCTCAGCCCTGTCTCTGTCTCTGTAAACTCAGCCTTGTCTCTCTGTCTCTGTAAACTCAGCCTTGTCTCTCTATCTCTGTAAACTCAGCCTTGTCTCTCCGTCTCTGTAAACTCAGCCTTGTCTCTCCGTCTCTGTAAACTCAGCCCTGTCTGTGTCTCTGTAAACACAGCCTTGTTGCCTGTTTCTCTGTCTACAGTATGACTCCGTCTCTGTAATCTCAGCCTTGTCTCTGTCTCTGTAATCTCAGCCTTGTCTCGCTGTCTCTCTAATCTCAGCCCTGTCTCTGTCTCTGTAATCTCAGCCTTGTCTCTCTGTCTCTGTAATCTCAGCCTTGTCTCTCTGTCTCTCTAAACTCAGCCCTGTCTCTGTCTCTGTAATCTCAGCCTTGTCTCTCTGTCTCTCTAATCTCAGCCCTGTCTCTGTCTCTGTAATCTCAGCCTTGTCTCTCTGTCTCTGTAATCTCAGCCCTGTCTCTGTCTCTGTAAACTCAGCCTTGTCTCTCTGTCTCTGTAAACTCAGCCTTGTCTCTCTATCTCTGTAAACTCAGCCTTGTCTCTCCGTCTCTGTAAACTCAGCCTTGTCTCTCCGTCTCTGTAAACTCAGCCCTGTCTGTGTCTCTGTAAACACAGCCTTGTTGCCTGTTTCTCTGTCTACAGTATGACTCCGTCTCTGTAATCTCAGCCTTGTCTCTCTGTCTCTGTAATCTCAGCCCTGTCTGCGTATCTGTAAACTCAGCCTTGTTGCCTATCTCTCTGTCTCTGTAATCTCAGCCTTGTTTCTCTGTCTCCGTAAACTCAGCCTTGTTGCCTGTTTCTCTGTCTCTGTAAACTCAGCCTTGTTGCCTGTGTCTCTGTCTCTGTAAACTCAGCCCTGTCTCTGTCTCTGTAAACTCAGCCTTGTTGCCTGTTTCTCTGTCTCTGTAAACTCAGCCCCGTCTCTGTCTCTGTAATCTCAGCCCTGTCTCTGTAAACTCAGCCTTGTTGCCTGTTTCTCTGTCTCTGTAATCTCAGCCTTGTCTCTCTGTCTCTGTAAACTCAGCCTTGTTGCCTGTTTCTCTGTCTCTGTAATCTCAGCCCTGTCTCTGTCTCTGTAAACTCAGCCTTGTTGCCTGTCTCTCTGTCTCTGTAAACTCAGCCCTGTCTCTGTCTCTGTAAACTCAGCCCTGTCTCTGTCTCTGTAAACTCAGCCCTGTCTCTGTCTCTGTAAACTCAGCCTTGTTGCCTGTTTCTCTGTCTCTGTAAACTCAGCCCCGTCTCTGTCTCTGTAATCTCAGCCCTGTCTCTGTAAACTCAGACTTGTTGCCTGTTTCTCTGTCTCTGTAAACTCAGCCTTGCTTCTCTGTCTCTGTAAACTCAGCCTTGTTGCCTGTGTCTTTGTGTCTGTAAACTCAGCCTTGTTGCTTGTTTCTCTGTCTCTGTAATCTCAGCTCTGTCTCTGTCTCTGTAAACTCAGCCTTGTTGCCTGTTTCTCTGTCTCTGTAAACTTAGCCCTGTCTCTGTCTCTGTACTCTCAGCCCTGTCTCTGTAATCTCAGCCCTGTCTCTGTAAACTCAGCCCTGTCTCTGTGTCTGTAAACTCAGCCCTGTCTCTGTGTCTGTAAACTCAGCCCTGTCTCTGTCTCTGTAATCTCAGCCTTGTTGCCTGTTTCTCTGTCTCTGTAAACTCAGCCCTGTCTCTGTCTCTGTAAACTCAGCCCTGTCTCTGTCTCTGTAAACTCAGCCCTGTCTCTGTCTCTGTAATCTCAGCCTTGTTGCCTGTTTCTCTGTCTCTGTAAACTCAGCCCTGTCTCTGTCTCTGTAATCTCAGCCTTGTTGCCTGTTTCTCTGTCTCTGTAAACTCAGCCCTGTCTCTGTCTCTGTAAACTCAGCCCTGTCTCTGTCTCTGTAATCTCAGCCTTGTTCCCTGTTTCTCTTTCCCAACATGTGACCATTATAACTTCAAAGCGTGACACCATTTTCCATGGTGTTTACTACTGTACTGTACATCCTGTGCACGCAACCACACCCGCCCATCTGCCCTCATGTATGTGCGCACGCACGCACACACGCACACACACACACACACACACACACACACACACACGCACACACGCACACACACACACACACACACACACACGCACACACGCACACACACACACACACACACGCACACACACGCACACGCACGCACACACGCACACACACACACACACACACACACACGCACAAGCATGCACACACGCACACACGCACGCACGCACACGCACGCACACACACACGCACACACACACACGCACACACACACACACACACACACACACACACACACACACACACACACACACACACACACACACACACACGCACGCACGCACACACGCACGCACACACGCACACACGCACACACACACACACACACACACACACACACACACACACACACACACACACACACACACACTCGCACGCACGCACGCGCACGCACGCACGCACACGCACGCGCACACGCACACGCACACGCACACGCACACACACACACACATACATATTTTTTTTTAGTCTGTCTAAGGCTGAGGCATAAGCCGTTTAACCTGTTCCTCTTAAAATGTCAATCAAACTCATAATGTACAGAAACACACCAGGTACATACGGTATCTGTCCTCTGGGTACTACAGTATGTCCTGTCCCACATCGTTAGGCCTGGAGTATGGGCTTCAGCCAGCTGCTCTGACTATTGTTGTCATGCCATACCGTCAATGCAATCTAAACAGTCAGACGATATTTACTTATCATACACAGAGCAGGCTATAACGCCATACCGTCTTGTCTCAATGCAAACCGTCACTTGATTATTGGTTAACCAAAACTTTTCAAAAATTCACAGGTTTTCCTCCTGATTCTGGGAAACTTCCAACTAGCATTTCAGGAAAACTACGGGGGATTTAAAAAACCCTACAACTGATAGAGTCATCATACAGAAAATACTATTTAGAAAGTTAGTGAGTTAGATAACAATATATTATTTACAGAATTTGTGCATTAGAAAATTTTATAAACTGGGTGGTTCAAGCCCTGAATGCTGATTGGCTGACAGCCGAGGTATATCAGACCGTATTCCACGGGTATAACAAAACATTTATTTTTTTCTGCTCTAATTATGTTGGTAACCAGTTTGTAGTAGCAATTAGGCACCATGGGGGTTTGTGGTATATGGCCAATATACGATGACTAATTGGTGTATCCAGGCACTCTGCATTGAGTCGTGCTTAAGAACGGCCCTTAGTCATGTTATATTGGCCATATACCACACCCATTCGTTCCTTATTGCTTAAATCTTCATTACATGACCAAAAGCATGTGGACATCTGCTCATCAAACATCTCATACCAAAGTCATGGGCATTAATGTGGAGTTGGTCCCCCCTTTGTTGCTATAACAGCCTCCAATCTTCAGGGAAGGTTTTCCACTAGATGTTGGAACATTGCTGCTATAACAGCCTCCAATCTTCAGGGAAGGTTTTCCACTAGATGTTGGAACATTGCTGCTATAATAGCCTCCACTCTTCTGGGAAGGTTTTCCACTAGATGTTGGAACATTACTGCAGGGGACTTGCTTCCATTCAGCCACAAGAACATTAGTGAGGTCAGGCACTGATGTTGCGCGATTAGGCCTGGCTCGCAGTCGGCGTTCCAATTCAACACAAAGGTGTTCGTTGAGAGTTAGTGAGTTAGCTAACAATATATTATTTTGAGTTAGTGAGTTAGCTAATAATTTTGTCACACCCTGATCTGTTTCACCTGTCTTTGTGATTGTCTCCACCCTCCTCCAGCTGTCACCCATCTTCCCCATTATACCCTGTGTATTTATACCTGTGTTGTCTGTTTGTCTGTTGCCAGTTCGTCTTGTTTGTCAAGTCAACCAGCGTTTTTGTCTCAGCACCTGCTTTTCCCAATCTCTCCCTTTTTCTCACCCTCCTGGTTTTGACCCTTGCCTGTCTTGACCCTGAGGCCGCCTGCCTGACCACTCTGCCTGCCCCTGACCCTGAGCCTGCCGGCCGACCTGTACCTTTGCCCCGCTTCTGGTTTACAGACACCTGCCTGCCTTGACTTGTCTATTGCCTGCCCCTGGTGGATTATTAAACCATTGCTAATTCGACGTTGTTGTCTGCATCTGGGTCTTACCTTCATACCTGATACATTTGTTATTGAGTTATATAACAATATATTATTTAGAGTTAGGGAGTTAGATAACAATATAATATTTAGTAAATTAGATAACAATAGATGATTTAGAACGTTAGTAAGTTAGATAACAATAGATTATTTAGAGAGTTAGTGAGTTAGATAACAATAGATTATTTAGAGAGTTAGTAAATTAGACAACAATAGAGTATTTAGAGTTAGTGAGAGTTAACTAATAATACACTGCTCAAAAAAATAAAGGGAACACTAAAATAACACATCCTAGATCTGAATGAATGAAATATTCTTATTAAATACTTTTTTATTTACATAGTTGAATGTGCTGACAACAAAATCACACAAAAATGATCAATGGACATAAAATGTATCAACCAATGGAGGTCTGGATTTGGAGTCACACTCAAAGTTAAAGTGGAAAACCACACTACAGGCTGATCCAACTTTGATGTAATGTCCTTAAAACAAGTCAAAATGAGGCTCAGTAGTGTGTGTGGCCTCCACGTGCCTGTATGACCTCCCTACAACGCCTGGGCATGCTCCTGATGAGGTGGCGGATGGTCTCCTGAGGGATCTCCTCCCAGACCTGGACTAAAGCATCCACCAACTCCTGGACAGTCTGTGGTGCAACGTGGCGTTGGTGGATGGAGCGAGACATGATGTCCCAGATGTGCTCAATTATACTCAGGTCTGGGGAACGGGCGGGCCAGTCCATAGCATCAATGCCTTCCTCTTGCAGAATCTGCTGACACACTCCAGCCACATGAGGTCTAGCATTGTCTTGCATTAGGAGGAACCCAGGGCCAACCGCACCAGCATATGGTCTCTCAAGGGGTCTGAGGATCTCATCTCGGTACCTAATGGCAGTCAGGCTACCTCTGGCGAGCACATGTGCGGCCCCCCAAAGAAATGCCATCCCACACCATGACTGACCCAACACCAAACCGGTCATGCTGGAGGATGTTGCAGGCAGCAGAACGTTCTCCACGGCGTCTCCAGACTCTGTCACGTCTGTCACATGTGCTCAGTGTGAACCTGCTTTCATTTGTGAACAGCACAGGGCGCCAGTGGCGAATTTGCCAATCTTGGTGTTCTCTGGCAAATGCCAACCGTCCTCCACGGTGTTGGGCTGTAAGCACAACCCCCACCTGTGGACGTCGGGCCCTCATACCACCCTCATGGAGTCTGTTTCTGACCGTTTGAGCAGACACATGCACATTTGTGGCCTGCTGGAGGTCATTTTGCAGGGCTCTGGCAGTGCTCCTCCTGCTCCTCCTTGCACAAAGGTGGAGGTAGCGGTCCTGCTGCTGGGTTGTTGCCCTCCTACGGGCTCCTCCACGTCTCCTGATGTACTGGCCTGTCCACTGATAGCGCCTCCATGCTCTGGACACTACGCTGACAGCCACAGCAAACCTTCTTGCCACAGCTCGCATTGATGTGCCATCCTGGATGAGCTGCACTACCTGAGCCACTTGTTTGGGTTGTAGACTCCGTCTCATGCTACCACTAGAGTGAAAGCACTGCCAGCATTCAAAAGTGACCAAAACATCAGCCAGGAAGCATAGGAACTGAGAAGTGGTCTGTGGTCACCACCTGCAGAACCACTCCTTTATTGGGGGTGTATTGCTAATTGCCTATCATTTCCACCTGTTGTCTATTCCATTTGCACAACAGCATGTGAAATTTATTGTCAATCAGTGTTGCTTCCTAAGTGGACAGTTTGATTTCACAGAAGTGTGATTGACTTGGTGTTCCATTGTGTTGTTTAAGTGTTCCCTTTATTTTTTTGAGCAGTGTATATTATTTAGTGTGTTAGTCAGTTAGCTAATAACAGCCAGAGAGTAAGGCCGGGATTCAATGAAAAAGGTGGATTATAGTGCGACGCACTACTAAGGTAACTCACAGATGAGCAGACGTGCTCCGTTTTCACTGTGAACACAATCTCCATGAATGTCAGGGACTGCCTTTTAAAAGCACATTGACGGCTATAACACTATAACACACTTTGCCTTACTGAGTTGCAAAACAATGGTCAGAGAATAGAATCAGAGAAGTTAGCTAACATGACCAGAGATCTGAGACTAGGCTATATCGTCGTGGGAACGTTTGGCTCGTTGGCCCTAGCAACTTAACGGTGAGCGTTTTGAAAGGTAATGTTCTAGAACACTCGTAGTTCTCTAATTTAGACTATGTTAAAAATGACCACATTTGTTTCCACAGCGAATAATACACAGTTAACACAAAGTGGCATGGATGTCCTTAGCATCCTAAATGTTACCCTATTCCCTATTGAGGGCACGACTATTGAACAGAGCCCCATGGTCCCGATCAAGAAGTAGTGCACTACATAGGTAATAGGGTGCCATTTGGGACACATTCCTTTGTCTGGTGGGTTACCATGGAGTCAGTAGAGAGAAACAAACAATACCAAGGGCAGATTTTCAATCAACAAGATAGAAGTAGTACCTTCAAACTAAGTTGGAAGTTGGACAACAAAGACCAACCCATAAATCATCACGACTACTTGACTATGAAACGATCATTTTAGGATACAGGGATGAAAAGAGAGTTTCTACATATTAGCTTGGGTTTGATGACCTGAGAGGGAGAGCGACAAAACGCCCAAATAGTTCAGTTGTCAATTTCTCTTGAAGGTGAATATATACACTGAGTATACTCTGTCTCCCGGGTAGTGCAGCATTTCAGTGCAAGAGCGGTCACACACAACCAGTCCCTGGTTCAAATCCAGGCTGTATCACATCTGGCTGTGATTGACAGTCCCATAGGGCGGCGCACAATTGGCCCAGTGTCGTCCGGGTTTGGTCGGTGAAGGCCGTCATTGTACATAAGAATTTGTTCTTAAGTGACTTGCCTAGTTATTTTTTTAAATACCAATATTGAGTTGCACCCCCTCCTTTTTTCTCTCAGAACAGCCTCAATTTGTCAGGGCATGGACTCCACAAGGTGTCGAAAGCGTTCCACAGGCATGCTGGTCCATATGAACTCCAATGCTTTCCACCAGTTGTGTCAAGTTGACTGTCCTTTGGGTGGTGGATCATTCTTGATACACACTAGAAACTGTGGAGCGTGAAATACCCATCATCATTGCATTTCGTGATACAAACCGGTGCACTTGGCACCGACTGCCATACCCCGTTCAAAGCATTGGAGGCTGCTGAGGGGAGGACGGCTCATAATAATGGCTGGAACACAACACCCTAGAAAGAAACCCAAACCTCCGTCCCTGTCCACAACACCCTAGAAAGAAACCCAAACCTCCATTCCCGTCCACAACACCCTAGAAAGCAACCCAAACCTCCATCCCCGTCCACAACACCCTAGAAAGCAACCCAAACCTCCATCCCCGTCCACAACACCCTAGAAAGAAACCCAAACCTCCGTCCACAACATCCTAGAAAGAAACCCAAACCTCCTTCCCCGTCCACAACATCCTAGAAAGAAACCCAAACCTCCATCCCCGTCCACAACACCCTAGAAAGAAACCCAAACCTCCATCCCCGTCCACAACATCTTAGAAAGAAACCCAAACTTCCATCCCCGTCCACAACATCCTAGAAAGAAACCCAAACCTCCATCCCCGTCAACAACATCCTAGAAAGAAACCCAAACTTCCCTCTCCGTCCGCAAAATCCTAGAAAGAAACCCAAACCTCCATCCCTGTCCACAACATCCTAGAAAGAAACCCAAACTTCCATCCCCGTCCACAACACCCTAGAAAGAAACCCAAACCTCCGTCCCCATCCACAACATCCTAGAAAGAAACCCAAACTCCATCCCCATCCACAACATCCTAGAAAGAAACCCAAACCTCCATCCCCGTCCACAACATCCTAGAAAGAAACCCAAACCTCCATCCCCGCCCACAACATCCTAGAAAAACCCAAACCAACTTGAAGTAACAGAGCTCACTGTTGCCCCTAGTGACCGGTTTCTACGTCATCTTCCAACGTCCTCAGACATAGGTGGACGATGAATACTGAATAATTATTTAATTATTGTTCCAGAGAAAAAAGCACACACGCACGCACGCACACACACACACACACAACCCTGGGTAGTTCTGGCACAGTCAACCACCCAAATCCGAAGACAAGTCATATCAGACACACAACCTGTCCCCGGGAGATGAAGGATAAAATGAGAAACATCAATGGAATACCAAAGCCGTCATAAAGCAGAGCTCTGTAGTGTGTGTGTGTGTGTGTGTGTGTAAAACAGTTTGTGTGTGTGTGTGTGTGTGTGTGTGTGTAAAACAGTTTTTGTGTGTGTGTGTGTGTGTGTGTGTATGTGTGTGTGTGTGTGTGTGTGTGTGTGTGTGTGTGTGTGTGTGTGTGTGTGTGTGTGTGTGTGTGTGTGTAAAACAGTTTGTGTGTGTATGTGTGTGTGTGTGTAAAACAGTTTGTGTGTGTATGTGTGTGTGTGTGTGTAAAACAGTTTGTGTGTGTGTGTGTGTGTGTGTAAGGGTATACACTCATCACGGCCGCTTGCTCAACCCACGGCTGTTATTGAGCGCTGAGGAAGATAAACACGTATGTAAATGGTTAGATGATTTATAGGATGCCACTCTGCCTGGGGGAGTCAGCCGTGCGCGTTGAGACGGGCTGATCAGGAATTCATTTTGAGTGGAGCGGACACATATTGTACAGTCTTCCAGGCCTTTTGAGGATTTTTATTTCTGGCAGACTTGATGCAATCTATGATTGATCTAATTCTTGAACTGAATGAACTTTTCCACCATTGAAAGCCTTGGCTCTATTCTAAAAGAATGCAACGAGAGAATATAAAAATGTTTTCAAATAATATGAAACCTTTCGGATTGGATCTTGTTTCGTGCGCCAAAGTAACAGATAGTCGACGTCCGCGTCCCTGTGGGAATCGAATTAGCATCATAATAACATCCTGTTTGTTTAAGCTGTTTTGAGTTGACTGTTTTGCAAGGGCAGCATCTCAATCCACCACATCAACCGATGCATCTGCGGTGAAAGGTGGTTGGAGCTACAGGGGACAACCTGAAAATGTGTCTTCGCACACAACATGTGTAGCGTCCGAACGGTTTGGGCTACAAACTAACACGACCATGGAAAGCTGAGACACGAACACATACATGTCAACCCCCACAAGCTTCACGTGACTTAAGGTAACGCGGTACCAGTTGAACTTGGTAACCCGGTACCAGTTGAACTTGGTAACCCGGTACCAGTTGAACTTGGTAACCCGGTACCAGTTGAACTTGGTAACCCGGTACCAGTTGAAAATGGTAACCCGGTACCAGTTGAACTTGGTAACCCGGTACCAGTTGAACTTGGTAACCCGGTACCAGTTGAACTTGGTAACCCGGTACCAGTTGAAAATGGTAACCCGGTACCAGTTGAACTTGGTAACCCGGTACCAGTTGAACTTGGTAACCCGGTACCAGTTGAACTTGGTAACCCGGTACCAGTTGAACTTGGTAACCCGGTACCAGTTGAAAATGGTAACCCGGTACCAGTTGAACTTGGTAACCCGGTACCAGTTGAACTTGTTTGGAATAGGACCCTTTTTTCTCCATTTCCGCCTGAGTGTCGTGGCCAAAGTAAACTGCCTGTTGCTCAGGCCCTGAAGCCAGGATATGCATAGAATTGGTGCTATTGGAAAGAAAACACTTTGAAGTTTGTATAAATGTTAAAATAATGTAGGAGAATATAACACAATAGATATGGTAAGAGACAATCCAAAGATAAACCAACCAGAATATTTTTTTGAGAGACCATCCTCTTAGAAAAGCAAGAAAAAGGTTATATATTCTAGTTTTTCAACCACTCCACAAATTTCTTGTTAACAAACTATAGTTTTGGAAAGTTGGTTAGAACATCTACTTTGTTCATGACACAAGTCATTTTTCCAACAATTGTTTACAGACAGATGATTTCATTTATAATTCACTGTATCACAAGTGACCCCAAACTTTTGAACGGTAGTGTATATTTTTTGGAGATACCTACAGGGGTCCTAAAATTTTAAATCCAAAATCAAATGTCTAAATGATATGACCATTTAAAAACAGTTCCATATGTTAGTTTAGTCAAACCCAGTCCCGGACACTTAAACTCTATTAATCTCTGTTTGATGAGAGAACCGGCAAACCTCTCAGCCTTCAACCACACAGACAGAGAAAGACTGAAAGGAAAAGATTCATGGTCAACGTTTTTGTCACACGGAAATTCCCTTGACTCACTCCTTCTTTTCTCAAAGAAGAGATTAAGTTGTCAGAGCGTGGGTCCTAAAGCCCAGTGGTCTTCAGAGAGGAGGGTGGCAGAGAGACTGATCTCTCCAGCACTAAAAGATGGGACTAACCACGGAGCAGAGAGAACAGGGAGAGAGGAGGGGGAGAGGAGGGGGAGAGGAGAGGAGGGGGAGAGGAGGGGGAGAAGAGAGGAGGGGGAGAGGAGGGGGAGAGGAGGGGAGAGGAGAGGAGGGAGAGAGGAGGCGGGAGGAGGGGGAGAGGAGAGGGAGGGGGAGAGGAGGGGGAGAGGGAGGGAGGGGGAGAGAGGGGGGGGAGAGAGAGAGAGAAGGGGTAGGGAGGGGGTAGGAGAGAGGGAGAGAGGATGGGGGAGAGGAGAGAGGAGGGAGAGAGGAGGGGGAGAGGAGAGAGGAGGGAGAGAGGATTGGGGAGAGGAGAGAGGAGGGAGAGAGGAGGGGGAGAGGAGGAGGAGGGAGAGGGGAGAGAGGAGGGGGAGAGGAGAGGAGGGAGAGATGATGGGGGAGAGGAGAGAGGAGGGGGAGAGGAGGGGTAGGAGAGAGGGAGAGAGGATGGGGGAGAGGAGAGAGGAGGGGGAGAGGAGAGAGGAGGGAGAGACGAGGGGTAGGAGAGAGGGAGAGAGGATGGGCAGAGGAAGAACAGAGGAGGGTGAATGCTGGGTGGATTTAGGATCACTTTACCTGGATTCGGCAGTGTGGCGCTGCTGGATTAGAGCCTCAGGCCTTGTAGCACACACACATACACACACACACACACACACACACACACACACACACACACACACACACACACACACACACACACACACACACACACACACACACACACACACACACAGAAACACACACACACACACACACACACACACACCTCAACCGTGAACATCTGTCCCTTCAGATTTTACAGACACTGACAGACAGGTCAGGTGCTGTCTTGTCTTAACAGCCCTGAGAGATACCAACCTCAGCTCACATGTCTCCTGTCACATCCACAGACAAAGCTCCTTCTTGAACTCTGTTCCTGGTCTGATATTGCCGTGTAAGGCCACGTCCTCATCCAGAACCCCTGGAACCACAAACCAACCAGACCAGAGGGGAAATACAGGATGTTGTCTGCAGGGGCAACCACAACAACAGTACCATATTCCTCTGCTCTTTCCTCTGTCCCCCATCTCTCTCTGCATCCCTCTCTGCATCCCACCATACCTGATGGCTTCTCCTAACGTTTTAATTGGTAATTATTTTGCAGGGTTTAATGCCTTTATTCAGTCTGTCAGTGTGGAGTCAGGAGAGGTGGATTAGGCAGGCGGTCCCGGCCCCAGGGGGACCAGACACTGGCAGGCCTTACAGCCAGGACCGCTCATTTTTACCCGGGCAGAGGAGGAGGACAGCTCCTCTTTGATCCGACGGGGGGGCGGTGGGGGTTTCGCAGGCCAGAGGGGTAGAGGCACGGGGTGACAGCGCCACTTTCTTTAGCCTCACAATTTGAATTTGAATTCTATCTTAGGATGCAGCGTGGCACGGACTTGGCAGGGCAGTGGGGTAATCTGCTCGGCAAGAAAACTGTGAAAGCGTTCAGGGCTTTCTGCCTTTCTTCCTGTGTGCCCCTTGCAGAGATTGGAGTAATTAAAGTGAAATGGAATGCATTAAAAACTCACTGTCGCCTGTCCGTGCCAAACGTGAACAGGGTTGGAGCAGGTCTGTCCCTTAGACTGTAATCCCTCAGTTACATGGGCCCTGGAACTTTGAAGATCTGCAACAACCAGAATAGCAGCAAGCTACGGTAAACTATGACATAGTTTCTCATAGCTCTATGACATCACACTTCAGACTATATCATTATATAGATATTGACTGGATTCAGCAACGGACGGAGGCCGTTGTGAAGATACATGCAGTTCACTCTCCCAGTCTGTGTCACACATCGAGCTTCTGCATCACGTTCCATTTATTTGATAACATTTATGCGAAAAAATGTGAAGCAAACCTGGTAATTGACCTCCAACACCTTGTGATAAGCTCGTCTTGGATATACACATTCATTACAATGTTGTTTTTCTTTGAGGGGTAAACTAATGGACCTTTGGGTGTGTTGGACTCGTTATTGGGCTTCCCATTTCTCTGTGACCCTTTTGCATTGTAGGTGGACCGTATAATTGCAATGGAAGATAACCCATCTCCATCCCACGGTCTTCTTTACAGCTGGTGGACATGAACCTGGGGAAATTTTAAAGTTACATATTTTAAGACCTGGGGCATCAGGACCTGAAAGATAATTGGGACCTTTTTTCATTTCTGAAGAAAGTGGACGGATAAACAATAGAGAGAGGATACACAACTACAACCATAATCTCCCCTGGCTTTGTGTGTGATCCCTAACCCTTAGAACTGAAGGGAGAGGCACAGAGAAACAGTGACGTACCAACGGAGATGTATAGAAACATGGAGAAAGACAAACAGAGAGGCAGAGAGAAACAGGGAGAAAGAAACGGAGACAGAGAAACAGTGACGTACCAACGGAGATGTATAGAAACATGGAGAAAGACAAACAGAAAAACAGAGAGAAACAGGGAGAAAGACAAACAGAGAGACAGAGAGAAACAGAGAGAAAGACAAACAGAGACAGAGAGAAAGACAAACAGAGAGACAGAGAGAAACAGAGAGAAAGACAAACAGAGGGACAGAGAGAAACAGAGAGAAAGACAAACAGAGAGACAGGGAGAAACAGGGATGGACAAATAGACACACACAGAGACAGAGAGAGGGATAGAAATTTGGCGGCCAAATCTCTTCAAGCTCCAGCAGAGCAGACCACACATCAAAGCTGGAACAGAGATCTCAACACACAGACACACCTCTTACCTCCAACACCTCCCCTTGTTGAGAGGATGGAGACACAAGCATCAAACAAGACTTTTCCCTGGAGGCCAGCTTTCAAGTGTTTACAATCAAAACCACTTTGAATGTTACTTTTCCATAACCAAAATTGTGATAACATAGCATAGTATAATTACGCCAATGAAATAAAGTATTGACCATACCAGGTGGGTAAGAGTTTATTGACTCGGAGACATTGCTTAGACGTTCTGATTAGTTACTATTTCTATTATAAGTAATTATATGACAGAATGATGTTTCTCCTATAAGTAGTTCCATGACAGAATGATGTTTCTCCTATAAGTAGTTCCATGACAGAATGATGTTTCTCCTATAGTTAACTCCATGACAGAATGATGTTTCTCCTATAAGTAGTTCCATGACAGAATGATGTTTCTCCTATAAGTAGTTCCATGACAGAATGATGTTTCTCAGTAAGTAGTTCCATGACAGAATGATGTTTCTCCTATAGGTAGTTCCATGACAGAATGATGTTTCTCAGTAAGTAGTTCCATGACAGAATGATGTTTCTCCTATAAGTAGTTCCATGACAGAATGATGTTTCTCCTATAGGTAGTTCCATGACAGAATGATGTTTCTCAGTAAGTAGTTCCATGACAGAATGATGTTTCTCCTATAAGTAGTTCCATGACAGAATGATGTTTCTCCTATAAGTAGTTCCATGACAGAATGATGTTTCTCCTATAAGTAGTTCCATGACAGAATGATGTTTCTCCTATAAGTAGTTCCATGACAGAATGATGTTTCTCAGTAAGTACTTCCATGACAGAATGATGTTTCTCAGTAAGTAGTTCCATGACAGAATGATGTTTCTCAGTAAGTAGTTCCATGACAGAATGATGTTTCTCCTATAAGTAGTTCCATGACAGAATGATGTTTCTCAGTAAGTAGTTCCATGACAGAATGATGTTTCTCCTATAAGTAGTTCCATGACAGAATGATGTTTCTCATATAAGTACTTCCATGACAGAATGATGTTTCTCATATAAGTAGTTCCATGACAGAATGATGTTTCTCAGTAAGTAGTTCCATGACAGAATGATGTTTCTCAGTAAGTAGTTCCATGACAGAATGATGTTTCTCCTATAAGTAGTTCCATGACAGAATGATGTTTCTCCTATAGGTAGTTCCATGACAGAATGATGTTTCTCAGTAAGTAGTTCCATGACAGAATGATGTTTCTCCTATAAGTAGTTCCATGACAGAATGATGTTTCTCCTATAAGTAGTTCCATGACAGAATGATGTTTCTCCTATAAGTAGTTCCATGACAGAATGATGTTTCTCCTATAAGTAGTTCCATGACAGAATGATGTTTCTCAGTAAGTACTTCCATGACAGAATGATGTTTCTCAGTAAGTAGTTCCATGACAGAATGATGTTTCTCAGTAAGTAGTTCCATGACAGAATGATGTTTCTCCTATAAGTAGTTCCATGACAGAATGATGTTTCTCAGTAAGTAGTTCCATGACAGAATGATGTTTCTCCTATAAGTAGTTCCATGACAGAATGATGTTTCTCATATAAGTACTTCCATGACAGAATGATGTTTCTCATATAAGTAGTTCCATGACAGAATGATGTTTCTCAGTAAGTAGTTCCATGACAGAATGATGTTTCTCAGTAAGTAGTTCCATGACAGAATGATGTTTCTCCTATAAGTAGTTCCATGACAGAATGATGTTTCTCAGTAAGTAGTTCCATGACAGAATGATGTTTCTCCTATAGGTAGTTCCATGACAGAATGATGCTTCTCAGTAAGTAGTTCCATGACAGAATGATGTTTCTCAGTAAGTAGTTCCATGACAGAATGATGTTTCTCAGTAAGTAGTTCCATGACAGAATGATGTTTCTCAGTAAGTAGTTCCATGACAGAATGATGTTTCTCAGTAAGTAGTTCCATGACAGAATGATGTTTCTCAGTAAGTAGTTCCATGACAGAATGATGTTTCTCCTATAAGTAGTTCCATGACAGAATGATGTTTCTCAGTAAGTAGTTCCATGACAGAATGATGTTTCTCAGTAAGTAGTTCCATGACAGAATGATGTTTCTCAGTAAGTAGTTCCATGACAGAATGATGTTTCTCCTATAAGTAGTTCCATGACAGAATGATGTTTCTCAGTAAGTAGTTCCATGACAGAATGATGTTTCTCAGTAAGTAGTTCCATGACAGAATGATGTTTCTCCTATAAGTAGTTCCATGACAGAATGATGTTTCTCAGTAAGTAGTTCCATGACAGAATGATGTTTCTCCTATAAGTAGTTCCATGACAGAATGATGTTTCTCATATAAGTACTTCCATGACAGAATGATGTTTCTCCTATAGGTAGTTCCATGACAGAATGATGCTTCTCAGTAAGTAGTTCCATGACAGAATGATGTTTCTCAGTAAGTAGTTCCATGACAGAATGATGTTTCTCAGTAAGTAGTTCCATGACAGAATGATGTTTCTCCTATAAGTAGTTCCATGACAGAATGATGTTTCTCAGTAAGTAGTTCCATGACAGAATGATGTTTCTCAGTAAGTAGTTCCATGACAGAATGATGTTTCTCCTATAGTTAACTCCATGACAGATTGATGTTTCTCAGTAAGTAGTTCCATGACAGAATGATGTTTCTCCTATAAGTAGTTCCATGACAGAATGATGTTTCTCCTATAGGTAACTCCATGACAGAATGATGTTTCTCCTATAAGTAGTTCCATGACAGAATGATGTTTCTCAGTAAGTAGTTCCATGACAGAATGATGTTTCTCAGTAAGTAACTCCATGACAGAATGATGTTTGAAGGTGTTATGTATAATAAAAAGTCAACCCCTCTGCTCAGAAATCAGATTTTAAATTGGCGGCTACTTGATTGTATGGCCCTATGGGGTCTGACTACTTGAGAGTATGGCCTTATGGGCTCTGGCTACTTGAGGGTATGGCCCTACGAGGTCTGGCGTCTTGAATGTATGGCTTTATGGGGTCTGGCTACTTGAATGTATGGCCCAATGGGGTCTGGCTACTTGAGGGTATGGCCCAATGGGGTCTGGCTGCAAGTAGTGTACGGCCCTATGGGGTCTGGCCACTTGAGTGTATGGCCCACTGGGGTCTGGCTGAAAGTAGTGTACGGCCCTACGGGGTCTGGCTACTTGAGGGTATGGCCCAATGGGGTCTGGCTGAAAGTAGTGTATTATATAGGGAATAGGGTACCATTTGGGACGCAGATAATATTTCCATTAGATGTGTGAAGACCACCAAGGTCTGGCAAAGAATGCACTTTAATAGATACATGTAAACATAATTAACTATGTTATTACTATCATGCACTTACTTTCCCATCGTCTCCAGCCAAATAGTGTGTGTGTGTGTGTGTGTGTGTGTGTGTGTGTGTGTGTGTGTGTGTGTGTGTGTGTGTGTGTGTGTGTGTGTGTGTGTGTGTGTGTGTGTGTGTGTGTGTGTGTGTGTGTGTGTGTGTGTGTGTGTGTCTATATCATTGCCTTTTGCCACCCAGCAATCGGAGACAGTGTTAATTGCAGCGCCGACAACCACAAGAAAAGACCAGAAGCCCCGTAAAGACCTTGGCAAGCTGGCAGGCGGCCCAGGCCCTGTGGAAAGCTAGCCATCCCATAATTACAGGTAGACGACCTCTATCATGGAGCTCTGCTCTGCTGCGGTGTGTTTTATACGACGATAATCATACAAATATGTAGGAATCTTCACCAATATGGCGACATGACACTTTGTCCCGACAGGATAGAGAGTTGTAGAGGAACATGACACACATGGACAGCAGTCAGCATTAAAGAGCATCATTTTGTGGTCCACATTGGAATGCTTTCAGAACATGAAAGGGACATTGTAAAGACCTTTAATTAAAAAGTGCTCCGACAAGCTTATACAGCTATACTGTAGTCAGGCTTCTTTGAAGGGGGGGTTCCCAGAGTATTGTTGTGAAATTAGAGAGCTCGACACACATCACATGATCTATTTATTGAATATGACTCATATCAGTGGTTTCTGTACTCAGACTCTGGTGAGTCCGATTGAGACGCTCTTCTTTGACAAGCGTATCAGAGGAGAAGCGTTGATCTTGGACCATGTTTTCATGTTTTCTTTTTACCCCCATAATGGATAAGACTTCCTAGATCTACACTTTTTTAAACCTTTATTTAACTAGGCAAGTCAGTTAATTAAGAACAAATTCTTATTTACAATGACAGCCTAGGAACAGTGGGTCTAACTGCCTGTTCAGGGGCAGAACGACAGATTTGTACCTTGTCAGGGGTTTGAACTTGCAACCTTCCGGTTGCTAGGCTACCCTGCCGCCCCACTCATACTGTGAGACGCTTTATGAATACCATCCCAGACGTTCATTGTTTACTGGGCCGTGGTTCCGTCGTTCCGTGGTTCCGTTCATTGTTTACTGGGCCGTGGTTCCGTGGTTCCGTTCTTTGTTTACTGGGCCATGGTTCCGTGGTTCCGTGGTTCCGTTCATTGTTTACTGTGCCGTGGTTCAGTGGTTCCGTGGTTCCGTTCATTGTTTACTGGGCTGTGGTTCCGTGGTTCCGTTCATTGTTTACTGGGCCGTGGTTCTGTGGTTCCGTGGTTCCGTGGTTCCGTTCATTGTTTACTGGGCCGTGGTTCCGTGGTTCCGTTCATTGTTTACTGGGCCGTGGTTCCATGGTTCCGTTCATTGTTTACTGGGCCGTGGTTTCGTGGTTCCGTTCATTGTTTACTGGGCCGTGGTTCCATGGTTCCGTTCATTGTTTACTGGGCCGTGGTTCTGTGGTTCCGTGGTTCCGTTCATTGTTTACTGGGCCGTGGTTCCGTGGTTCCGTGGTTCCGTTCATTGTTTACTGGGCCGTGGTTCCGTGGTTCCATGGTTCCGTTCATTGTTTACTGGGCCGTGGTTCCGTAGTTCCGTTCATTGTTTACTGGGCCGTGGTTCCGTGGTTCCGTTCATTGTTTACTGGGCCGTGGTTCAGTGGTTCCGTGGTTCCGTTCATTGTGTATTGGGCCGTGGTTCCGTGGTTCCGTGGTTCCGTTAGTCAAGTTCACAACTCCTACCAGCTCGTATAGCCTTCAGGGAATTATTCTTTTCACACAGTTCTCCTTGGTAATTCACAAAGGACAACTCTTTACTCTCGGTTTGTTATGAGACTCTGGGTGCATCCCAAATTGCTGCACCCCATTCCCTTTACGGTGCGCTACTTTAGGAGAGCATTTCCTTAATTAACATCAAACAGAACTTATCTAGAATGTGGTTTGTGGAATATACAACAATGTCTGACATACTTTTTATGGGCCGTTGCAAGAATGTCCCTGTGTCCAGTTTCCTGATGGTTCGGAGAATATTCCATCAACGACCCACCAAACATACACAGAATAATGGTTACCATGTTCTCAGAATGTAAAACATTAATATTCTAGACACGTTTCAAGGGAACGCTGCAAAACACAATTCTGTGTATCGGGACATAGCCTGAGGGTCACTAAGAAACATTGTTTAATTACACAGCACGCCTTGTTACTGTTGCCAAGGCCCTGATTGGAGAACCATAGATCCAATCACATCTCCTTTTGTCTGTTGGCAAGTTTAGAGATTCTCTCACACAATACATTTAACAATGTTTTTTTTTCAACTTACATGATTACATTGTACATGTATATAGTACCTATATTCAACATGTCCTCACTTGGGATTTGAACTCACAACCTCTTGGTTCACAGCCTTCAGATCTACCTGCTATGCCATCATGTCTGTGGCAGTTTCCAGATAATTTGACTTAAATTGCTGAAATATGTCAACGATAAAAGAATAGTCAGATGAGCTGATACCAGACATGGTGCTATCAGATGAGCTGATACCAGACATGGTGCTATCAGATGAGCTGATACCAGACATGGTGCTATCAGATGAGCTGATACCAGACATGGTGCTATCAGATGAGCTGATACCAGACATGGTGCTATCAGATGAGCTGATACCAGACATGGTGCTATCAGATGAGCTGATACCAGACATGGTGCTGATACCAGACATGGTGCTATCAGATGAGCTGATACCAGACATGGTGCTATCAGATGAGCTGATACCAGACATGGTGCTATCAGATGAGCTGATACCAGACATGGTGCTATCAGATGAGCTGATACCAGACATGGTGCTATCAGATGAGCTGATACCAGACATGGTGCTATCAGATGAGCTGATACCAGACATGGTGCTATCAGATGAGCTGATACCAGACATGGTGCTATCAGATGAGCTGATACCAGACATGGTGCTATCAGATGAGCTGATACCAGACATGGTGCTATCAGATGAGCTGATACCAGACATGGTGCTATCAGATGAGCTGATACCAGACATGGTGCTATCAGATGAGCTGATACCAGACATGGTGCTATCAGATGAGCTGATACCAGACATGGTGCTATCAGATGAGCTGATACCAGACATGGTGCTATCAGATGAGCTGATACCAGACATGGTGCTATCAGATGAGCTGATACCAGACATGGTGCTATCAGATGAGCTGATACCAGACATGGTGCTATCAGATGAGCTGATACCAGACATGGTGCTATCAGATGAGCTGATACCAGACATGGTGCTATCAGATGAGCTGATACCAGACATGGTGCTATCAGATGAGCTGATACCAGACATGGTGCTATCAGATGAGCTGATACCAGACATGGTGCTATCAGATGAGCTGATACCAGACATGGTGCTATCAGATGAGCTGATACCAGACATGGTGCTATCAGATGAGCTGATACCAGACATGGTGCTATCAGATGAGCTGATACCAGACATGGTGCTATCAGATGAGCTGATACCAGACATGGTGCTATCAGATGAGCTGATACCAGACATGGTGCTATCAGATGAGCTGATACCAGACATGGTGCTATCAGATGAGCTGATACCAGACATGGTGCTATCAGATGAGCTGATACCAGACATGGTGCTATCAGATGAGCTGATACCAGACATGGTGCTATCAGATGAGCTGATACCAGACATGGTGCTATCAGATGAGCTGATACCAGACATGGTGCTATCAGATGAGCTGATACCAGACATGGTGCTATCAGATGAGCTGATACCAGACATGGTGCTGATATCAGAGATGGTGCTATCAGATGAGCCAGACATGGTGCTATCAGATGAGCTGATACCAGACATGGTGCTATCAGATGAGCTGATACCAGACATGGTGCTATCAGATGAGCTGATACCAGACATGGTGCTATCAGATGAGCTGATACCAGACGTGGTGCTATCAGATGAGCTGATACCAGACGTGGTGCTATCAGATGAGCTGATACCAGACGTGGTGCTATCAGATGAGCTGATACCAGACGTGGTGCTATCAGATGAGCTGATACCAGACGTGGTGCTATCAGATGAGCTGATACCAGACGTGGTGCTATCAGATGAGCTGATACCAGACGTGGTGCTATCAGATGAGCTGATACCAGACATGGTGCTATCAGATGAGCTGATACCAGACATGGTGCTATCAGATGAGCTGATACCAGACATGGTGCTATCAGATGAGCTGATACCAGACATGGTGCTATCAGATGAGCTGATACCAGACATGGTGCTATCAGATGAGCTGATACCAGACATGGTGCTATCAGATGAGCTGATACCAGACATGGTGCTATCAGATGAGCTGATACCAGACATGGTGCTATCAGATGAGCTGATACCAGACATGGTGCTATCAGATGAGCTGATACCAGACATGGTGCTATCAGATGAGCTGATACCAGACATGGTGCTATCAGATGAGCTGATACCAGACATGGTGCTATCAGATGAGCTGATACCAGACATGGTGCTATCAGATGAGCTGAGCTGATACCAGACATGGTGCTATCAGATGAGCTGATACCAGACATGGTGCTATCAGATGAGCTGATACCAGACATGGTGCTATCAGATGAGCTGATACCAGACATGGTGCTATCAGATGAGCTGATACCAGACATGGTGCTATCAGATGAGCTGATACCAGACATGGTGCTATCAGATGAGCTGATACCAGACATGGTGCTATCAGATGAGCTGATACCAGACATGGTGCTATCAGATGAGCTGATACCAGACATGGTGCTATCAGATGAGCTGATACCAGACATGGTGCTATCAGATGAGCTGATACCAGACATGGTGCTATCAGATGAGCTGATACCAGACATGGTGCTATCAGATGAGCTGATACCAGACATGGTGCTATCAGATGAGCTGATACCAGACATGGTGCTATCAGATGAGCTGATACCAGACATGGTGACAGATGAGCTGATACCAGACATGGTGCTATCAGATGAGCTGATACCAGACATGGTGCTATCAGATGAGCTGATACCAGACATGGTGCTATCAGATGAGCTGATATCTATCAGATGAGCTGATACCAGACATGGTGCTATCAGATGAGCTGATACCAGACATGGTGCTATCAGATGAGCTGATACCAGACATGGTGCTATCAGATGAGCTGATACCAGACATGGTGCTATCAGATGAGCTGATACCAGACATGGTGCTATCAGATGAGCTGATACCAGACATGGTGCTATCAGATGAGCTGATACCAGACATGGTGCTATCAGATGAGCTGATACCAGACATGGTGCTATCAGATGAGCTGATACCAGACATGGTGCTATCAGATGAGCTGATACCAGACATGGTGCTATCAGATGAGCTGATACCAGACATGGTGCTATCAGATGAGCTGATACCAGACATGGTGCTATCAGATGAGCTGATACCAGACATGGTGCTATCAGATGAGCTGATACCAGACATGGTGCTATCAGATGAGCTGATACCAGACATGGTGCTATCAGATGAGCTGATACCAGACATGGTGCATATCAGATGAGCTGATACCATGGTGCTATCAGATGAGCTGATACCAGACATGGTGCTATCAGATGAGCTGATACCAGACATGGTGCTATCAGATGAGCTGATACCAGACATGGTGCTATCAGATGAGCTGATACCAGACATGGTGCTATCAGATGAGCTGATACCAGACATGGTGCTATCAGATGAGCTGATACCAGACATGGTGCTATCAGATGAGCTGATACCAGACATGGTGCTATCAGATGAGCTGATACCAGACATGGTGCTATCAGATGAGCTGATACCAGACATGGTGCTATCAGATGAGCTGATACCAGACATGGTGCTATCAGATGAGCTGATACCAGACATGGTGCTATCAGATGAGCTGATACCAGACATGGTGCTATCAGATGAGCTGATACCAGACATGGTGCTATCAGATGAGCTGATACCAGACATGGTGCTATCAGATGCTATCAGATGAGCTGATACCAGACATGGTGCTATCAGATGAGCTGATACCAGACATGGTGCTATCAGATGAGCTGATACCAGACATGGTGCTATCAGATGAGCTGATACCAGACATGGTGCTATCAGATGAGCTGATACCAGACATGGTGCTATCAGATGAGCTGATACCAGACATGGTGCTATCAGATGAGCTGATACCAGACATGGTGCTATCAGATGAGCTGATACCAGACATGGTGCTATCAGATGAGCTGATACCAGACATGGTGCTATCAGATGAGCTGATACCAGACATGGTGCTATCAGATGAGCTGATACCAGACATGGTGCTATCAGATGAGCTGATACCAGACGTGGTGCTATCAGATGAGCTGATACCAGACATGGTGCTATCAGATGAGCTGATACCAGACGTGGTGCTATCAGATGAGCTGATACCAGACATGGTGCTATCAGATGAGCTGATACCAGACGTGGTGCTATCAGATGAGCTGATACCAGACATGGTGCTATCAGATGAGCTGATACCAGACATGGTGCTATCAGATGAGCTGATACCAGACATGGTGCTATCAGATGAGCTGATACCAGACATGGTGCTATCAGATGAGCTGATACCAGACATGGTGCTATCAGATGAGCTGATACCAGACATGGTGCTATCAGATGAGCTGATACCAGACATGGTGCTATCAGATGAGCTGATACCAGACATGGTGCTATCAGATGAGCTGATACCAGACATGGTGCTATCAGATGAGCTGATACCAGACATGGTGCTATCAGATGAGCTGATACCAGACATGGTGCTATCAGATGAGCTGATACCAGACATGGTGCTATCAGATGAGCTGATACCAGACGTGGTGCTATCAGATGAGCTGATACCAGACATGGTGCTATCAGATGAGCTGATACCAGACATGGTGCTATCAGATGAGCTGATACCAGACATGGTGCTATCAGATGAGCTGATACCAGACATGGTGCTATCAGATGAGCTGATACCAGACATGGTGCTATCAGATGAGCTGATACCAGACATGGTGCTATCAGATGAGCTGATACCAGACATGGTGCTATCAGATGAGCTGATACCAGACATGGTGCCATCACAGGAAGAACAGTATTATGTGACCCAACAAGTTGTGAGTTCAAATCTCAAGGAAGGAGATGTTGAATAAAATTTACTCTATAAATGCACAATGTAATCAAATGTGTAAAGTATGTTGAAAACATTGCATGTTAATACCACTGTGTGTGATTATGGCCAACAGACAAAGACCTATGAATGGATCAGTGGCTTAGTAAAATGGCGTGATGTTTATTGAATTTTTGTTGTGTGGACGTTACTGTTAAACGTGTCTAGAAAATGTATATCTTATGTTTTGAGAACATGGCAACCATTATTCTGTGTATGTTTGGTGGGATGTTGATGGAATATTCTCCTAACCCACAGAAAACTGGACACGAAAGTTCTTGCAATGTTCCCGTGAAACATTTCTAAAACATTAAAATGTTAAGTTCTGAGAACATGGTAATCCCGTTCTGGGAAGGTTTCTAATTGACATTAAGGGAATGGTTTCTTGCAAACATTTCTTGCACATCATGGCATCATTCCTATGAAAAACATTAGTCAATGACCTAATGAGACTGTTAAGGGAACATTCTCTAAAGTTGTGGGAATGTTTATTTGTTAGCTGGGTAGACACTCAATGCCATGGCAAGGTGAAACTGTTGCTTAACCTGGTCCCAGATCTGATTGTGCCAATGCCCGTAGGTGTTGGCAAGAGAGCACCAACAGGTCTGGGATCAGGCTAGGAGAGTGAGGGTCCAGACTGAGTGACACGACCAAATACTCATTCAATAGGAAATGTAGAAGTGGTGAAATATTGAGTTCTGCATTAGGGAACTATGTATTTTATCATGTACTTAATGGTCTTTAAAACACGCTATGCAGTTTAATAAAATCAGACTTCATCTCATATCGTTTGTCAAGCATCTCATTGGTATTCAACATTAGAGCACAAATCACAAGCGTTTAAGCTTGGAACCATAACGGTCTCCGTTCCCGAAGCGAGTCTCTGCATAAATCCCACTTTTGTGAGTACTTTACGAGAGGCTCCATGTGTGTTTTATGTGTTCTTTCCGAGTGCATAAGGCTGCATCTCGAATGATACACCACGCTCCCAGGGCCCATCGAAAAATAAATACATTTAACAATCTAATTTTCCATAACGTATGCTCACTTACCACTTAGTAGGAGCAGGGATTTCTCTCTCTCTCTCTCTCGCTCTCTCTCTCTCTCTCACTCCCTCTCTCTCTCGCTCCTCTCTCTCTCGCTCCCTCTCTCTCTCTCGCTCCCTCTCTCTCGCTCGCTCCCTCTCTCTCGCTCCCTCTCTCTCTCTCGCTCCCTCTCTCACTCTCTCTCGCTCTCTCTCTCTCTTGTTGAGATATTCATGTACATACATTTTTTATTTCTCTCTATATGTACCATAGTTGTGGTGATGTACTGTGTGGGTAATGGCAGTCAAAATATTTGGCTGCTGATGTGTCGATCCAGGGATCCAGGGCGAAGGGCCCAGGGCGAAGTCCCAGGGCCCAGGGCGAAGGGCCCAGGTAAAGGGCCCAGGCGAAGTCCCAGGGCCCAGGGCGAAGGGCCCAGGTAAAGGGCCCAGGCGAAGTCCCAGGGCCCAGGGCGAAGGGCCCAGGGCAAAGGGCCCAGGCGAAGTCCCAGGGCCCAGGGTGAAGGGCCCAGGGCAAAGGGCCCAGGCGAAGGGCAGTGTTTATCAGGGTATTGACTTACTGATGGGGGTGTCACAGACTCTTCTGACTGGGTGGCTGGACAGCGGCTGGACAGCGGGGCGGGGGCGTGACCGACCGCTGGGGGGGAGGGGGCGTGACCGACCGACCAGCGGGGAGGGGGAATGACTGACCGCTGTCAGCCTGCTGGCGATCGCCTGCCACCATCAACAGCACCATCGTTTTAGTCAGATTCACTCAGGGATGATAAATGCTGCTGCGCTGGAGTGGCAGAGGAGAGGAAAGTAGAGAGGGAGAGAAGGAGATTACTTCATATAGTACTGTGTACAGAGAGGGAGAAAAGGAGATTACTTCATATAGTACTGTGTACAGAGAGGGAGAAAGGGAGAGGACTTATATCGTACTGTGTACAACGAGGGAGAAAGGGAGATTACTTCATATAGTACTGTGTACAGAGAGGGAGAAAGGGAGAGGACTTATATCGTACTGTGTACAACGAGGGAGAAAAGGAGAGGACTTATATCGTACTGTGTACAATGAGGGAGAAAGGGAGATTACTTCATATAGTACTGTGTACAGAGAGGGAGAAAGGGAGATTACTTCATATAGTACTGTGTACAGAGAGGGAGAAAGGGATATTACTTCATATAGTACAGTGTACAGAGAGGGAGAAAGGAGATTACTTCATATTGTACTGTGTACAGAGAGGGAGAGAAGTAGATTACTTCATATAGTACTGTGTACAATGAGGGAGAAAGGGAGATTACTTCATATAGTACTGTGTACAGACAGGGAGAGAAGGAGATTACCTCATATAGTACTGTGTACAGAGAGGGAGAAAGGGAGATTACTTCATATAGTACTGTGTACAGAGAGGGAGAAAGGGAGATTACTTCATATAGTACTGTGTACAGAGAGGGAGAAAGGGAGATTACTTCATATAGTACTGTGTACAGAGAGGGAGAAAGGGAGATTACTTCATATAGTACTGTGTACAGAGAGGGAGAAAGGGAGATTACTTCATATAGTACTGTGTACAGAGAGGGAGAAAAGGAGAGGACTTATATAGTACTATGTACAGAGAGGGAGAGAAGTAGATTACTTCATATAGTACTGTGTACAATGAGGGAGAAAGGGAGATTACTTCATATAGTACTGTGTACAGACAGGGAGAAAAGAAGATTACTTCATATAGTACTGTGTACAGAGAGGGAGAAAAGGAGATTACTTATATAGTACTGTGTACAGAGAGGGAGAAAGGGAGATTACTTCATATAGTACTGTGTACAGAGAGGGAGAAAGGGAGATTACTTCATATAGTACTGTGTACAGAGAGGGAGAAAGGGAGATTACTTCATATAGTACTGTGTACAGAGAGGGAGAAAGGGAGATTACTTCATATAGTACTGTGTACAGAGAGGGAGAAAGGGAGATTACTTCATATAGTACTGTGTACAGAGAGGGAGAAAAGGAGAGGACTTATATAGTACTGTGTACAGACAGGGAGAAAAGAAGATTACTTCATATAGTACTGTGTACAGAGAGGGAGAAAAGGAGATTACTTATATAGTACTGTGTACAGAGAGGGAGAAAGGGAGATTACTTCATATAGTACTGTGTACAGAGAGGGAGAAAAGGAGATTACTTATATAGTACTGTGTACAGAGAGGGAGAAAAGGAGATTACTTCATATAGTACTGTGTACAGAGAGGGAGAGAACTTGCCCCAAACATTTGTCATGTTTTTTTTGTGGTATTTCTTTTCTTCCTTGTTGCATACAAGATGTGTGTTTTGGGATATTTGTATACATTGTATATATACATATAGACCTCATGGTGAACTCCCTGAACAGTTTCCTTCCAGTTCTGCAGTTCAGTTCAGAAGGACGACTGTATCTTTGATGTGTCTGGGTGGGGTTTAATACATCACCCACAGCATCGCTATTAACTTGACCATGCTTAAAGATATATTCAATGTCTGATGTGTTGTTACCCATCTACCAATCACTGCCCTTCTTAAAATGAGGCTTTCGAAAAGCTCCCTGGTCTTTGTAGTTGAATCTGTGCTTTAAATGCAATACTTCACTCAGAGACCTTACAGAGGTTGTATGTAAGGGGGACAGGGGAAGGGGTAGTCATTCACTACTAGACTGAGGGACCTTACAGAGGTTGTATGTAAGGGGGACAGGGGAAGGGGTAGTCATTCACTACTAGACTGAGGGACCTTACAGAGGTTGTATGTAAGGGGGACAGGGGAAGGGGTAGTCATTCACTACTAGACTGAGGGACCTTACAGAGGTTGTATGTAAGGGGGACAGGGGAAGGGGTAGTCATTCAAAAATCATGTCAACCCCTATAATTTCTCACAGAGTGAGTCCATGTAACTTATGACGTGATTTGTTAAGCCAGAATGTACACCTGAACTTATTCAGACTTTCCCAAACAAAAGGGGTAAATACTTCAGCAACAACTATAGTTTAGTTATTACATTTGTATTCACTTGTTAACATTTGTAGAGTTTTCTTTTCACCTTGACATTATGGAGTGTTTTGTGTAGATCAATGACCCCCCCCAAAAAAAATCACAATTAAATCCATTTGAATCCCACTTTGTCACGTAACAAAACTGTGAAAGAATCCAAAAGGGGGTGAATATTTCTGAAAGACTGTATGAACCCTCTACCTTGCACAGTTAAGAGTCCCGAGATCTCTACACATTGTTTTCCTTCTACACTTTTCTGGGTAAAAGACCAGCATTTCCCCTCTGTTCTTTCTCTCTATGGTGTATATAGTATAGTAGTACGTCTCTCTTTCTAGAAAGTAGTTCCTGGTAAGTAGAGCAGCCGTTGGATCTCAGGGGAGACACGGATAGAAACTGAGAGATGGGGGGGGTTTCATCCCTAAATCAAAGAATTAAAAATAAAGTTCTAACCGAGAGAAAAAAAGAAGGCAACAGAAAAGAACCAAACAGTGGTACAACATGTAAAAGGGTTTAATGAACTTAGATGCTCAAAAGAAACATATTCACAATCAGGCAGCGATTAGCAAGGGACATGAAAAGTGCTGATATGAATGGTTCTCAACTTCCCCCCCACAAGTAGATGTTTATTCTTACTTTCTCAATACACAATACTCTTCCCATTACTTTTCTTTCATTATACCATATTAACCTCATTTTATTTTCAGCAGACAGTATATTCTCTCCATCATATTTTTCCCCAGTAGACAATGACCCCCCCCCCCCACACACACACACACACACACACACACACACACACACACACGCACACACGCACACACACACACACACACACACACACACACACACACACACACACACACACACACACACACATTCACACACACACACACACACACACACACACACACACACACACACACACACACACACACACACACACACACACACACACACACACACACACACACACACACACACACACACACACACACATTCACACACATTTTCGTTACGTTCAGACAATATCCATAACATTCTCTTTCTTCCTGTAGACAGTATTTTCTCCATTGTCTCCAAACACCCCTCATTACAGAAGTAGGTGATTCATTGATAATGTGTGAAAGACCTTTAGAACACTCTACACAGGGGTCAAGGGTCACATTCCTTTAAAGTGTTGACTGCTGGATATGTGGGCGGGACTTGTTGTTTATCTCTCTGATTGACAGGGCTGATGTGCAACCAGAGGAGAACCTGACCTCATCTTGCCAGGTCCATACATTACAGGGTTAGAGGTCAGAGGTCAGGGTAGTCTGAGGAAGGTCAGTCTCATTCCCCAGAGAGTCTTGACCCTGCAGGCACTGTTTCTATTTACATAACCTTTGACCCCTGCTACCGGGGAAGATCCCTGTTTTCTCCATTTCCTCCCTCCCTTTCCCTCTTTTCTCACTCATTATGGAGTAACAAGGGTCAGGGTTCAAGTTTAGAGACAGACACAGCCTTGTAGAGCCTTCCTCTCATTCTGTCTGAGGGAGGAGGAAATGGTGAGTGTGTGTGTGTGTGTGTGTGTGTATGTGTGTTTGAGTGTGCTTCTGTCTTTCTGCATGTGTGCAAGACATCATGGGATGTATAGAGTCCTGTACTGTGAGAGTCTGGACCAAACCCCTCTCTAAGTGACAGTCAGATCCCTGTCATGTGTCCACCTCTGGACCATCGAGCTCGTTGTCAACTAAATTACACATTGTGTTCGATTCTCCTTTATCTCAAATTGAACGTAACAAAAACCAAACCACTCCTGATGGGGAAGTGTAACTGGTCATAACCTTTAGTGCCTGACTGAACTTAATGAGGTGGTAACAAGTCACCCAGTCGCCCTCTTGACCTCTTATGATCTCTAGCTTAATCAGCCATGTCCCACTATGACCACCTATAGCAGTGTTCTTCAGTCAAAAGTCCTTAAGAATCTCACTGCACAAAAGCCTGAACACACTGCAGCCTTGAAGTAGCAGCAATGAAAAACACCCAGCCCTACACTGTTCAGTATAGAGTTTGTCAGCATAGTGACACATTTTGCTGTAACTCCAGAGCCCACACACCTTTTCTTTTCACACAAATTTCTCATGCTATCAAAAGGTGAACGGCAAAGTGCCCAGACCACACTATGCAGACACAGAGCTGCCATATATTTAATCCTTGTTACGTGAGTGATCTTTCCTGCTGCCTGTTTTAAATGTCATCTGATCCCATCTATTACTGTCACTGAGTCACCTCCTTCAGGTCAGACCATCCAGACATCTGAACCCATCTAATACTGTCACTGAGTCACCTCCTTCAGCTCAGACCATGCAAGCTGTTAGCCAGCCTATTGGAGGAGGGCCAGACAAGTAACCTCAGGTTATTATAAAACCTTTAGAACGCAGGTCATAATAAAAATCATTAGAATGCAGGTATTTATAAAACCCTTAGAATGCAGGTCATTATAAAACCTATATAATGCAGGTCATTCTGGAACCTAAAGAATGAAGGTCATTTTAAACCTTTAGAATGCAGGTCATTATAAAACATGTAGAATGCAGGTCATTCTAGAACCTATATAATGCAGGTAATTATGAAACCTATAGAATGCAGGTCATTATAAAACCTATATAATGTAGGTCATTATAAAACATGTAGAATGCAGGTCATTCTAGAACCTATAGAATGCAGGTCATTGTAAAACCTATAGCACGCAGGTCATTATAAAACCTATAGAATGCAGGTCATTATAAAACCTATAGAATGCAGGTCATTATAAAACCCTTAGAATGCAGGTCATTATAAAACATGAAGAATGCAGGTCATTATGAAACCTATAGAATGCAGGTCATTCTAGAACCTACAGAATGCAGGTCATTATAAAACCTATAGAATGCAGGTCATTCTAGAACCTACAGAATGCAGGTCATTATAACACCTATAGAATGCAGGTCATTCTAGAACCTACAGAATGCAGGTCATTATAAAACCTTTAGAACGCAGGTCATAATAAAAATCATTAGAATGCAGGTCATTATAAAACCTGTAGAATGCAGGTCATTATAAAACCTATAGAATGCAGGTCATTATGAAACCTATAGAATGCAGGTCATTATAAAACCTATAGAATGCAGGTCATTATGAAACCTATAGAATGCAGGTCATTATAAAACCTTTAGAATGCAGGTCATCATAAAACCTTTAGAATGCAGGTCATTATAAAACCTATAGAATGCAGGTCATTATAAAACCTTTAGAATGCAGGTCATTATGAAACCTATAGAATGTAGGTCATTATAAAACCCTTATAATGCAGGTCATTCAAGAACCTATAGAATGCAGGTAATTTTAGAACCCATAGAATGCAGGTCATTCCTGAACCTGTAGAATGCAGGTCATTATAAAACCTATAGAATGCAGGTCATTATAAAACCTATAGAATGCAGGTCATTATAAAACCTTTCGAATGCGGGTCATTATAAAACATGAAGAATGCGGGTCATTATGAAACCTATAGAATGCAGGTCATTATAAAACCTATAGAATGCAGGTCATTATGAAACCTATAGAATGCAGTTCATTATAAAACCTTTAGAGTGCAGGTCATTATGAAACCTATAGAATGCAGTTCATTATAAAACCTTTAGAGTGCAGGTCATCATAAAACCTTTAGAATGCAGGTCATTATAAAACCTTTAGAATGCAGGTCATTATGAAACCTATAGAATGTAGGTCATTATAAAACCTATAGAATGCAGGTCATTCCAGAACCTATAGAATGCAGTTCATTATGAAACCTATAGAATGCAGGTCATTATAAAACCTTTCGAATGTAGGTAATTATAAAACCTGTAGAATGCAGGTCCTTTTAGAACCTATCGAATGCAGGTCATTATAAAACCTATAGAATGCAGGTAATTTTAGAACCCATAGAATGCAGGTCATTCCAGAACCTATAGAATGCAGGTAATTTTAGAGCCTATAGAATGCAGGTCATTATAAAACATATAGAATGCAGGTCATTATGAAACCTATAGAATGCAGGTCATTATAAAACCTATAGAATGCAGGTCATTATGAAACCTATAGAATGCAGGTCATTATAAAACCTATAGAATGCAGGTCATTATAAAACCTTTCGAATGCGGGTCATTATAAAACCCTTCGAATGCAGGTCATTATAAAACCTATAGAATGCAGGTAATTTTAGAACCCATAGAATGCAGGTCATTCCAGAACCTATAGAATGCAGGTAATTTTAGAACCCATAGAATGCAGGTCATTCCTGAAAATATAGAATGCAGGACATTATAAAACCTATAGAATGCAGGTCATTATAAAACCTATAGAATGCAGGTCATTATAAAACCTTTCGAATGCGGGTCATTATAAAACATGAAGAATGCGGGTCATTATGAAACCTATAGAATGCAGGTCATTATAAAACCTTTCGAATGCAGGTCATTATAAAACCAATAGAATGCAGGTCATTATAAAACCTATAGAATGCAGGTCATTATAAAACGTATAGAATGCAGGTCATTATAAAACCTATAGAATGCAGGTCATTATAAAACCTATAGAATGCAGGTCATTCTAGAACCTATAGAATGCGGGTCAATATAAAACCTTTAGAATGCAGGTCATTATAAAACCTATAGAATGCAGGTCATTATAAAACCCTTAGAATGCAGGTCATTCTAAAACCTTTAGAATGCAGGTCATTCTAAAACCTTTAGAATGCAGGTCATTATAAAACCTTTAGAATGCAGTTCATTCTAGAACCTATAGAATGCAGGTAATTTTAGAACCTATAGAATGCAGGTTATTATAAAACCTTTAGAATGAAGGTCATTATAAAACCTTTAGAATGCAGGTCATTATAAAACCTGTAGAATGTAGGTCTTTTTAGAACCTATAGAATGCACGTCATTATAAAACCTGAAGAATGTAGGTCATTTTAGAACCTATAGAATGCAGGTAATTTTAGAACCTATAGAATGCAGGTCATTATAAAACCTTTAGAGTGCAGGTCATCATAAAACCTTCAGAATGCAGATCATTATAAAACCTTTAGAATGCAGGTCATTATGAAACCTATAGAATGCAGGTCAGTCCAGAACCTATAGAATGCAGGTCATTATGAAACCTATAGAATGCAGGTCATTATAAAACCTTTAGAATGTAGGTAATTATAAAACCTTTAGAATGCAGGTCATTATGAAACCTATAGAATGTAGGTCATTATAAAACCCTTATAATGCAGGTCATTCAAGAACCTATAGAATGCAGGTAATTTTAGAACCCATAGAATGCAGGTCATTCCTGAACCTGTAGAATGCAGGTCATTATAAAACCTATAGAATGCAGGTCATTATAAAACCTATAGAATGCAGGTCATTATAAAACCTTTCGAATGCGGGTCATTATAAAACATGAAGAATGCGGGTCATTATGAAACCTATAGAATGCAGGTCATTATAAAACCTATAGAATGCAGGTCATTATGAAACCTATAGAATGCAGTTCATTATAAAACCTTTAGAGTGCAGGTCATTATGAAACCTATAGAATGCAGTTCATTATAAAACCTTTAGAGTGCAGGTCATCATAAAACCTTTAGAATGCAGGTCATTATAAAACCTTTAGAATGCAGGTCATTATGAAACCTATAGAATGTAGGTCATTATAAAACCTATAGAATGCAGGTCATTCCAGAACCTATAGAATGCAGTTCATTATGAAACCTATAGAATGCAGGTCATTATAAAACCTTTCGAATGTAGGTAATTATAAAACCTGTAGAATGCAGGTCCTTTTAGAACCTATCGAATGCAGGTCATTATAAAACCTATAGAATGCAGGTAATTTTAGAACCCATAGAATGCAGGTCATTCCAGAACCTATAGAATGCAGGTAATTTTAGAGCCTATAGAATGCAGGTCATTATAAAACATATAGAATGCAGGTCATTATGAAACCTATAGAATGCAGGTCATTATAAAACCTATAGAATGCAGGTCATTATGAAACCTATAGAATGCAGGTCATTATAAAACCTATAGAATGCAGGTCATTATAAAACCTTTCGAATGCGGGTCATTATAAAACCCTTCGAATGCAGGTCATTATAAAACCTATAGAATGCAGGTAATTTTAGAACCCATAGAATGCAGGTCATTCCAGAACCTATAGAATGCAGGTAATTTTAGAACCCATAGAATGCAGGTCATTCCTGAAAATATAGAATGCAGGACATTATAAAACCTATAGAATGCAGGTCATTATAAAACCTATAGAATGCAGGTCATTATAAAACCTTTCGAATGCGGGTCATTATAAAACATGAAGAATGCGGGTCATTATGAAACCTATAGAATGCAGGTCATTATAAAACCTTTCGAATGCAGGTCATTATAAAACCAATAGAATGCAGGTCATTATAAAACCTATAGAATGCAGGTCATTATAAAACCTATATAATGCAGGTCATTCTGGAACCTAAAGAATGAAGGTCATTTTAAACCTTTAGAATGCAGGTCATTATAAAACATGTAGAATGCAGGTCATTCTAGAACCTATATAATGCAGGTAATTATGAAACCTATAGAATGCAGGTCATTATAAAACCTATATAATGTAGGTCATTATAAAACATGTAGAATGCAGGTCATTCTAGAACCTATAGAATGCAGGTCATTGTAAAACCTATAGCACGCAGGTCATTATAAAACCTATAGAATGCAGGTCATTATAAAACCTATAGAATGCAGGTCATTATAAAACCCTTAGAATGCAGGTCATTATAAAACATGAAGAATGCAGGTCATTATGAAACCTATAGAATGCAGGTCATTCTAGAACCTACAGAATGCAGGTCATTATAAAACCTATAGAATGCAGGTCATTCTAGAACCTACAGAATGCAGGTCATTATAACACCTATAGAATGCAGGTCATTCTAGAACCTACAGAATGCAGGTCATTATAAAACCTTTAGAACGCAGGTCATAATAAAAATCATTAGAATGCAGGTCATTATAAAACCTGTAGAATGCAGGTCATTATAAAACCTATAGAATGCAGGTCATTATGAAACCTATAGAATGCAGGTCATTATAAAACCTATAGAATGCAGGTCATTATGAAACCTATAGAATGCAGGTCATTATAAAACCTTTAGAATGCAGGTCATCATAAAACCTTTAGAATGCAGGTCATTATAAAACCTATAGAATGCAGGTCATTATAAAACCTTTAGAATGCAGGTCATTATGAAACCTATAGAATGTAGGTCATTATAAAACCCTTATAATGCAGGTCATTCAAGAACCTATAGAATGCAGGTAATTTTAGAACCCATAGAATGCAGGTCATTCCTGAACCTGTAGAATGCAGGTCATTATAAAACCTATAGAATGCAGGTCATTATAAAACCTATAGAATGCAGGTCATTATAAAACCTTTCGAATGCGGGTCATTATAAAACATGAAGAATGCGGGTCATTATGAAACCTATAGAATGCAGGTCATTATAAAACCTATAGAATGCAGGTCATTATGAAACCTATAGAATGCAGTTCATTATAAAACCTTTAGAGTGCAGGTCATTATGAAACCTATAGAATGCAGTTCATTATAAAACCTTTAGAGTGCAGGTCATCATAAAACCTTTAGAATGCAGGTCATTATAAAACCTTTAGAATGCAGGTCATTATGAAACCTATAGAATGTAGGTCATTATAAAACCTATAGAATGCAGGTCATTCCAGAACCTATAGAATGCAGTTCATTATGAAACCTATAGAATGCAGGTCATTATAAAACCTTTCGAATGTAGGTAATTATAAAACCTGTAGAATGCAGGTCCTTTTAGAACCTATCGAATGCAGGTCATTATAAAACCTATAGAATGCAGGTAATTTTAGAACCCATAGAATGCAGGTCATTCCAGAACCTATAGAATGCAGGTAATTTTAGAGCCTATAGAATGCAGGTCATTATAAAACATATAGAATGCAGGTCATTATGAAACCTATAGAATGCAGGTCATTATAAAACCTATAGAATGCAGGTCATTATGAAACCTATAGAATGCAGGTCATTATAAAACCTATAGAATGCAGGTCATTATAAAACCTTTCGAATGCGGGTCATTATAAAACCCTTCGAATGCAGGTCATTATAAAACCTATAGAATGCAGGTAATTTTAGAACCCATAGAATGCAGGTCATTCCAGAACCTATAGAATGCAGGTAATTTTAGAACCCATAGAATGCAGGTCATTCCTGAAAATATAGAATGCAGGACATTATAAAACCTATAGAATGCAGGTCATTATAAAACCTATAGAATGCAGGTCATTATAAAACCTTTCGAATGCGGGTCATTATAAAACATGAAGAATGCGGGTCATTATGAAACCTATAGAATGCAGGTCATTATAAAACCTTTCGAATGCAGGTCATTATAAAACCAATAGAATGCAGGTCATTATAAAACCTATAGAATGCAGGTCATTATAAAACGTATAGAATGCAGGTCATTATAAAACCTATAGAATGCAGGTCATTATAAAACCTATAGAATGCAGGTCATTCTAGAACCTATAGAATGCGGGTCAATATAAAACCTTTAGAATGCAGGTCATTATAAAACCTATAGAATGCAGGTCATTATAAAACCCTTAGAATGCAGGTCATTCTAAAACCTTTAGAATGCAGGTCATTCTAAAACCTTTAGAATGCAGGTCATTATAAAACCTTTAGAATGCAGTTCATTCTAGAACCTATAGAATGCAGGTAATTTTAGAACCTATAGAATGCAGGTTATTATAAAACCTTTAGAATGAAGGTCATTATAAAACCTTTAGAATGCAGGTCATTATAAAACCTGTAGAATGTAGGTCTTTTTAGAACCTATAGAATGCACGTCATTATAAAACCTGAAGAATGTAGGTCATTTTAGAACCTATAGAATGCAGGTAATTTTAGAACCTATAGAATGCAGGTCATTATAAAACCTTTAGAGTGCAGGTCATCATAAAACCTTCAGAATGCAGGTCATTATAAAACCTTTAGAATGCAGGTCATTATGAAACCTATAGAATGCAGGTCAGTCCAGAACCTATAGAATGCAGGTCATTATGAAACCTATAGAATGCAGGTCATTATAAAACCTTTAGAATGTAGGTAATTATAAAACCTGTAGAATGCAGGTCCTTTTAGAACCTATAGAATGCAGGTCATTATAAAACCTGAAGAATGTTGTTCTTTTTAGAACCTATAGAATGCAGGTAATTTTAGAACCTATAGAATGAAGGTCATTATAAAACCTATAGAATGCAGGTCATTATAAAACCTATAGAATGCAGGTCGTTATAAAACCTATAGAATGCAGGTCATTATAAAACCTTAGAATGCAGGTCATTATAAAACCTATAGAATGTAGGTAATTATAAAGCCTGTAGAATGCAGTTCCTTTTAGAACCTATAGAATAAAGGTCATTATAAAACCTGAAGAATGTTGTTATTTTTAGAACCTATAGAATGCAGGTAATTTTAGAACCAATAGAATGCAGTTCATTATAAAACCTATATAATGCAGGTCATTATAAAACCTATAGAATGCAGGTCATAAAACCTATAGAATGCAGGTAATTATAAAACCTGTAGAATGCAGGTCCTTTTAGAACCTATAGAATGCAGGTCATTATAAAACCTGAAGAATTTTGTTCTTTTTAGAACCTATAGAATGCAGGTAATTTTAGAACCTATAGAATGCAGGTCATTATAAAACCTATAGAATGCAGGTCATTATAAAACCTATAGAATGCAGGTCATTATAAAACATATAGAATGCAGATCATTATAAAACCTATAGAATGAAGGTAATTTTAGAACCTATAGAATGCAGGTCATTATAAAACCTGTAGAATGCAGATCATTATAACACCTATAGAATGAAGGTAATATTAGAACCTATAGAATGCAGTTCATTATAAAACCTGAAGAATGTAGGTCTTTTTAGAACCTATAGAATGCAGGTCATTATAAAACCTATAGAATGCAGGTAATTATAAAACCTATAGAATGCAGGTCATTATAAAACCTATAGAATGCAGGTCATTATGAAACTATAGAATGCAGGTCATTATAAAACCTATAGAATGCAGGTCATTATAAAACCCTTAGAATGCAGGTCATTCTAAAACCTTTAGAATGCAGGTCATTCTAAAACCTTTAGAATGCAGGTCATTATAAAACCTTTAGAATGCAGTTCATTCTAGAACCTATAGAATGCAGGTAATTTTAGAACCTATAGAATGCAGGTTATTATAAAACCTTTAGAATGAAGGTCATTATAAAACCTTTAGAATGCAGGTCATTATAAAACCTATAGAATGTAGGTCTTTTTAGAACCTATAGAATGCACGTCATTATAAAACCTGAAGAATGTAGGTCATTTTAGAACCTATAGAATGCAGGTAATTTTAGAACCTATAGAATGCAGGTCATTATAAAACCTTTAGAGTGCAGGTCATCATAAAACCTTCAGAATGCAGGTCATTATAAAACCTTTAGAATGCAGGTCATTATGAAATCTATAGAATGCAGGTCAGTCCAGAACCTATAGAATGCAGGTCATTATGAAACCTATAGAATGCAGGTCATTATAAAACCTTTAGAATGTAGGTAATTATAAAACCTGTAGAATGCAGGTCCTTTTAGAACCTATAGAATGCAGGTCATTATAAAACCTGAAGAATGTTGTTCTTTTTAGAACCTATAGAATGCAGGTAATTTTAGAACCTATAGAATGAAGGTCATTATAAAACCTATAGAATGCAGGTCATTATAAAACCTATAGAATGCAGGTAATTTTAGAACCTATAGAACAGGAAATTTTGGAACCTATAGAATGCAGGTCATTTTAAAACCTATAGAATGCAGGTCATTATAAAACCTATAGAATGCAGGTTGTTATAAAACCTATAGAATGCAGGTCATTATAAAACCTTAGAATGCAGGTCATTATAAAACCTATAGAATGTAGGTAATTATAAAGCCTGTAGAATGCAGTTCCTTTTAGAACCTATAGAATAAAGGTCATTATAAAAACTGAAGAATGTTGTTATTTTTAGAACCTATAGAATGCAGGAAATTTTAGAACCTATAGAATGCAGTTCATTATAAAACCTATATAATGCAGGTCATTATAAAACCTATAGAATGCAGGTCATAAAACCTATAGAATGCAGGTAATTATAAAACCTGTAGAATGCAGGTCCTTTTAGAACCTATAGAATGCAGGTCATTATAAAACCTGAAGAATTTTGTTCTTTTTAGAACCTATAGAATGCAGGTAATTTTAGAACCTATAGAATGCAGGTCATTATAAAACCTATAGAATGCAGGTCATTATAAAACCTATAGAATGCAGGTCATTATAAAACATATAGAATGCAGATCATTATAAAACCTATAGAATGAAGGTAATTTTAGAACCTATAGAATGCAGGTCATTATAAAACCTGTAGAATGCAGATCATTATAACACCTATAGAATGAAGGTAATATTAGAACCTATAGAATGCAGGTCATTATAAAACCTGAAGAATGTAGGTCTTTTTAGAACCTATAGAATGCAGGTCATTATAAAACCTATAGAATGCAGGTAATTATAAAACCTATAGAATGCAGGTCATTATAAAACCTATAGAATGCAGGTCATTATGAAACTATAGAATGCAGGTCATTATAAAACCTATAGAATGCAGGTCATTATGAAACCTATAGAATGCAGGTCGTTATAAAACCTATAGAATGCAGGTCATTATAAAACCTTAGAATGCAGGTCATTATTAAACCTTTAGAATGCAGGTCATTATAAAACCTATATAATGCAGGTCATTATAAAACCTATAGAATGCAGGTCATTATAAAACCTGAAGAATGTTGTTCTTTATAGAACCTATAGAATGCAGGTAATTTTAGAACCTATAGAATGAAGGTCATTATAAAACCTATAGAATGCAGGTCATTATAAAACCTATAGAATGCAGGTAATTTTAGAACCTATAGAACAGGAAATTTTGGAACCTATAGAATGCAGGTCATTTTAAAACCTATAGAATGCAGGTCATTATATAAAACCTATAGAATGCAGGTCGTTATAAAACCTATAGAATGCAGGTCATTATAAAACCTTAGAATGCAGGTCATTATTAAACCTATAGAATGTAGGTAATTATAAAGCCTGTAGAATGCAGTTCCTTTTAGAACCTATAGAATAAAGGTCATTATAAAAACTGAAGAATGTTGTTATTTTTAGAACCTATAGAATGCAGGAAATTTTAGAACCTATAGAATGCAGTTCATTATAAAACCTATATAATGCAGGTCATTATAAAACCTATAGAATGCAGGTCATAAAACCTATAGAATGCAGGTAATTATAAAACCTGTAGAATGCAGGTCCTTTTAGAACCTATAGAATGCAGGTCATTATAAAACCTGAAGAATTTTGTTCTTTTTAGAACCTATAGAATGCAGGTAATTTTAGAACCTATAGAATGCAGGTCATTATAAAACCTATAGAATGCAGGTCATTATAAAACCTATAGAATGCAGGTCATTATGAAACTATAGAATGCAGGTCATTATAAAACCTATAGAATGCAGGTCATTATGAAACCTATAGAATGCAGGTCGTTATAAAACCTATAGAATGCAGGTCATTATAAAACCTTAGAATGCAGGTCATTATTAAACCTTTAGAATGCAGGTCATTATAAAACCTATATAATGCAGGTCATTATAAAACCTATAGAATGCAGGTCATTATAAAACCTGAAGAATGTTGTTCTTTATAGAACCTATAGAATGCAGGTAATTTTAGAACCTATAGAATGAAGGTCATTATAAAACCTATAGAATGCAGGTCATTATAAAACCTATAGAATGCGGGTAATTTTAGAACCTATAGAACAGGAAATTTTGGAACCTATAGAATGCAGGTCATTTTAAAACCTATAGAATGCAGGTCATTATATAAAACCTATAGAATGCAGGTCGTTATAAAACCTATAGAATGCAGGTCATTATAAAACCTTAGAATGCAGGTCATTATTAAACCTATAGAATGTAGGTAATTATAAAGCCTGTAGAATGCAGTTCCTTTTAGAACCTATAGAATAAAGGTCATTATAAAAACTGAAGAATGTTGTTATTTTTAGAACCTATAGAATGCAGGAAATTTTAGAACCTATAGAATGCAGTTCATTATAAAACCTATATAATGCAGGTCATTATAAAACCTATAGAATGCAGGTCATAAAACCTATAGAATGCAGGTAATTATAAAACCTGTAGAATGCAGGTCCTTTTAGAACCTATAGAATGCAGGTCATTATAAAACCTGAAGAATTTTGTTCTTTTTAGAACCTATAGAATGTAGGTAATTTTAGAACCTATAGAATGCAGGTCATTATAAAACCTATAGAATGCAGGTCATTATAAAACCTATAGAATGCAGGTCATTATAAAACATATAGAATGCAGATCATTATAAAACCTATAGAATGAAGGTAATTTTAGAACCTATAGAATGCAGGTCATTATAAAACCTGTAGAATGCAGATCATTATAACACCTATAGAATGAAGGTAATATTAGAACCTATAGAATGCAGGTCATTATAAAACCTGAAGAATGTAAGTCTTTTTAGAACCTATAGAATGCAGGTCATTATAAAACCTATAGAATGCAGGTAATTATAAAACCTATAGAATGCAGGTCATTATAAAACCTATAGAATGCAGGTCATTATGAAACTATAGAATGCAGGTAATTATAAAACCTATAGAATGCAGGTCATTATGAAACCTATAGAATGCAGGTCGTTATAAAACCTATAGAATGCAGGTCATTATAAAACCTTAGAATGCAGGTCATTATTAAACCTTTAGAATGCAGGTCATTATAAAACCTATATAATGCAGGTCATTATAAAACCTATAGAATGCAGGTCATTATAAAACCTGAAGAATGTTGTTCTTTATAGAACCTATAGAATGCAGGTAATTTTAGAACCTATAGAATGAAGGTCATTATAAAACCTATAGAATGCAGGTCATTATAAAACCTATAGAATGCAGGTAATTTTAGAACCTATAGAACAGGAAATTTTGGAACCTATAGAATGCAGGTCATTTTAAAACCTATAGAATGCAGGTCATTATATAAAACCTATAGAATGCAGGTCGTTATAAAACCTATAGAATGCAGGTCATTATAAAACCTTAGAATGCAGGTCATTATTAAACCTATAGAATGCAGGTCATTATAAAACCTGAAGAATGTTGTTCTTTTTAGAACCTATAGAATGCAGGTAATTTTAGAACCTATAGAATGAAGGTCATTATAAAACCTATAGAATGCAGGTCATTATAAAACCTATAGAATGCAGGTAATTTTAGAACCTATAGAACAGGAAATTTTGGAACCTATAGAATGCAGGTCATTTTAAAACCTATAGAATGCAGGTCATTATATAAAACCCATAGAATGCATGTCGTTATAAAACCTATAGAATGCAGGTCATTATAAAACCTTAGAATGCAGGTCATTATTAAACCTTTAGAATGCAGGTCATTATAAAACCTATATAATGCAGGTCATTATAAAACCTATAGAATGCAGGTCATTATAAAACATGTAGAATGCAGTTCATTCTAGAACCGATAGAATGCAGGTCATTCTAGAACCTATAGAATGCAGGTCCTTTTAGAACCTATAGAATGCAGGTCATTATAAAACCTGAAGAATGTTGTTCTTTTTAGAACCTATAGAATGCAGGTAATTTTAGAACCTATAGAATGAAGGTCATTATAAAACCTATAGAATGCAGGTCATTATAAAACCTATAGAATGCAGGTAATTTTAGAACCTATAGAACAGGAAATTTTGGAACCTATAGAATGCAGGTCATTTTAAAACCTATAGAATGCAGGTCATTATATAAAACCTATTAAATGCAGGTCGTTATAAAACCTATAGAATGCAGGTCATTATAAAACCTTAGAATGCAGGTCATTATTAAACCTTTAGAATGCAGGTCATTATAAAACCTATATAATGCAGGTCATTATAAAACCTATAGAATGCAGGTCATTATAAAACATGTAGAATGCAGTTCATTCTAGAACCGATAGAATGCAGGTCATTCTAGAACCTATAGAATGCAGGTCATTCTAGAACCTATAGAATGCAGGTCATTATGAAACCTATAGAATGCAGCTCATTATAAAACACTTAGAATGCAGGTCATTATAAAACCTATAGAATGCAGTTCATTATAAAACTCTTAGAATGCAAGTCATTATAAAACCTATAGAATGCAGGTCATTATAAAACCTATAGAATGCAGGTCATTATAAAACCTATAGAATGCAGATCATTATAAAACCTATAGAATGAAGGTAATTTTAGAACCTATAGAATACAGGTCATTATAAAACCTATAGAATGCAGATCATTATAAAACCTATAGAATGAAGGTAATATTAGAACCTATAGAATGCAGGTCATTATAAAACCTGAAGAATGTAGGTCTTTTTAGAACCTATAGAATGCAGGTCATTATAAAACCTATAGAATGCAGGTAATTATAAAACCTATAGAATGCAGGTCATTATAAAACCTATAGAATGCAGGTCATTATGAAACCTATAGAATGCAGGTCATTATAAAACATAAAGAATACAGGTCATTATGAAACCTATAGAATGCAGTTCATTATAAAACCTTTAGAGTGCAGGTCATCATAAAACCTTTAGAATGCAGGTCATTATAAAACCTTTAGAATGCAGGTCATTATGAAACCTATAGAATGTAGGTCATTATAAAACCCTTAGAATGCAGGTCATTACAGAACCTATAGAATGCAGGTCATTATGAAACCTATAGAATGCAGGTCATTATAAAAACTTTAGAATGTAGGTAATTATAAAGCCTGTAGAATGCAGTTCCTTTTAGAACCTATAGAATAAAGGTCATTATAAAACCTGAAGAATGTTGTTATTTTTAGAACCTATAGAATGCAGGTAATTTTAGAACCTATAGAATGCAGTTCATTATAAAACCTATATAATGCAGGTCATTATAAAACCTATAGAATGCAGGTCATAAAACCTATAGAATGCAGTTAATTATAAAACCTGTAGAATGCAGGTCCTTTTAGAACCTATAGAATGCAGGTCATTATAAAACCTGAAGAATTTTGTTCTTTTTAGAACCTATAGAATGCAGGTAATTTTAGAACCTATAGAATGCAGGTCATTATAAAACCTATAGAATGCAGGTCATTATAAAACCTATAGAATGCAGGTAATTTTAGAACCTATAGAATGCAGGAAATTTTGGAACCTACAGAATGCAGGTCATTTTAAAACCTATAGAATGCAGGTCATTATAAAACCTATAGAATGCAGGTTGTTATAAAACCTATAGAATGCAGGTCATTATAAAACCTTAGAATGCAGGTCATTATTAAACCTTTAGAATGCAGGTCATTATAAAACCTATATAATGCAGGTCATTATAAAACCTATAGAATGCAGGTCATTATAAAACATGTAGAATGCAGTTCATTCTAGAACCGATAGAATGCAGGTCATTCTAGAACCTATAGAATGCAGGTCATTCTAGAACCTATAGAATGCAGGTCATTATGAAACCTATAGAATGCAGCTCATTATAAAACCCTAAGAATGCTGTTCATTATAAAACCTATAGAATGCAGTTCATTATAAAACTATTAGAATGCAAGTCATTATAAAACCTATAGAATGCAGGTCATTATAAAACCTATAGAATGCAGGTCATTATAAAACCTATAGAATGCAGATCATTATAAAACCTATAGAATGAAGGTAATTTTAGAACCTATAGAATGCAGGTCATTATAAAACCTGTAGAATGCAGATCATTATAAAACCTATAGAATGAAGGTAATATTAGAACCTATAGAATGCAGGTCATTATAAAACCTGAAGAATGTAGGTCTTTTTAGAACCTATAGAATGCAGGTCATTATAAAACCTATAGAATGCAGGTAATTATAAAACCTATAGAATGCAGGTCATTATAAAACCTATAGAATGCAGGTCATTATGAAACCTATAGAATGCAGGTCATTATAAAACCTATAGAATGCAGGTCATTATGAAACCTATAGAATGCAGGTCATTATAAAACCTTTAGAGTGCAGGTCATCATAAAACCTTTAGAATGCAGGTCATTATAAAACCTTTAGAATGCAGGTCATTATGAAACCTATAGAATGTAGGTCATTATAAAACCTATAGAATGCAGGTCATTATAAAACCCTTAGAATGCAGGTCATTCTGGAACCTATAGAGTGCAGGTCATTCTAAAACCTTTAGAATGCAGGTCATTCTAAAACCTTTAGAATGCAGGTCATTATAAAACCTTTAGAATGCAGTTCATTCTAGAACCTATAGAATGCAGGTAATTTTAGAACCTATAGAATGCAGGTTATTATAAAACCTTTAGAATGCAGGTCATTATAAAACCTGTAGAATGTAGGTCTTTTTAGAACCTATAGAATGCACGTCATTATAAAACCTGAAGAATGTAGGTCTTTTTAGAACCTATAGAATGCAGGTAATTTTAGAACCTATAGAATGCAGGTCATTATAAAACCTATAGAATGCAGGTCATTATAAAACCTATAGAATGCAGATCATTATAAAACCTATAGAATGAAGGTAATTTTAGAACCTATAGAATGCAGTTCATTATAAAACCTATAGAATGCAGGTAATTTTAGAACCTATAGAATGCAGGTCATTATAAAACCTATAGAATGCAGGTCATTATAAAACCTATAGAATGCAGATCATTATAAAACCTATAGAATGAAGGTAATTTTAGAACCTATAGAATGCAGGTCATTATAAAACCTATAGAATGCAGATCATTATAAAACCTATAGAATGCAGGTAATTTTAGAACCTATAGAATGCAGGTTATTATAAAACCTTTAGAATGCAGGTCATTATAAAACCTGTAGAATGTAGGTCTTTTTAGAACCTATAGAATGCACGTCATTATAAAACCTGAAGAATGTAGGTCTTTTTAGAACCTATAGAATGCAGGTAATTTTAGAACCTATAGAATGCAGGTCATTATAAAACCTATAGAATGCAGGTCATTATAAAACCTATAGAATGCAGATCATTATAAAACCTATAGAATGAAGGTAATTTTAGAACCTATAGAATGCAGTTCATTATAAAACCTATAGAATGCAGGTAATTTTAGAACCTATAGAATGCAGGTCATTATAAAACCTATAGAATGCAGGTCATTATAAAACCTATAGAATGCAGATCATTATAAAACCTATAGAATGAAGGTAATTTTAGAACCTATAGAATGCAGGTCATTATAAAACCTATAGAATGCAGATCATTATAAAACCTATAGAATGCAGGTAATTTTAGAACCTATAGAATGCAGGTTATTATAAAACCTTTAGAATGCAGGTCATTATAAAACCTGTAGAATGTAGGTCTTTTTAGAACCTATAGAATGCACGTCATTATAAAACCTGAAGAATGTAGGTCTTTTTAGAACCTATAGAATGCAGGTAATTTTAGAACCTATAGAATGCAGGTCATTATAAAACCTATAGAATGCAGGTCATTATAAAACCTATAGAATGCAGATCATTATAAAACCTATAGAATGAAGGTAATTTTAGAACCTATAGAATGCAGTTCATTATAAAACCTATAGAATGCAGGTAATTTTAGAACCTATAGAATGCAGGTCATTATAAAACCTGTAGAATGCAGATCATTATAAAACCTATAGAATGAAGGTAATATTAGAACCTATAGAATGCAGGTCATTATAAAACCTGAAGAATGTAGGTCTTTTTAGAACCTATAGAATGCAGGTCATTATAAAACCTATAGAATGCAGGTAATTATAAAACCTATAGAATGCAGGTCATTATAAAACCTATAGAATGCAGGTCATTATGAAACCTATAGAATGCAGGTCATTATAAAACCTATAGAATGCAGGTCATTATGAAACCTATAGAATGCAGGTCATTATAAAACCTTTAGAGTGCAGGTCATCATAAAACCTTTAGAATGCAGGTCATCATAAAACCTTTAGAATGCAGGTCATTATGAAACCTATAGAATGTAGGTCATTATAAAACCTATAGAATGCAGGTCATTATAAAACCCTTAGAATGCAGGTCATTCTGGAACCTATAGAGTGCAGGTCATTCTAAAACCTTTAGAATGCAGGTCATTCTAAAACCTTTAGAATGCAGGTCATTATAAAACCTTTAGAATGCAGTTCATTCTAGAACCTATAGAATGCAGGTAATTTTAGAACCTATAGAATGCAGGTTATTATAAAACCTTTAGAATGCAGGTCATTATAAAACCTGTAGAATGTAGGTCTTTTTAGAACCTATAGAATGCACGTCATTATAAAACCTGAAGAATGTAGGTCTTTTTAGAACCTATAGAATGCAGGTAATTTTAGAACCTATAGAATGCAGGTCATTATAAAACCTATAGAATGCAGGTCATTATAAAACCTATAGAATGCAGATCATTATAAAACCTATAGAATGAAGGTAATTTTAGAACCTATAGAATGCAGTTCATTATAAAACCTATAGAATGCAGGTAATTTTAGAACCTATAGAATGCAGGTCATTATAAAACCTATAGAATGCAGGTCATTATAAAACCTATAGAATGCAGATCATTATAAAACCTATAGAATGAAGGTAATTTTAGAACCTATAGAATGCAGGTCATTATAAAACCTATAGAATGCAGATCATTATAAAACCTATAGAATGCAGGTAATTTTAGAACCTATAGAATGCAGGTTATTATAAAACCTTTAGAATGCAGGTCATTATAAAACCTGTAGAATGTAGGTCTTTTTAGAACCTATAGAATGCACGTCATTATAAAACCTGAAGAATGTAGGTCTTTTTAGAACCTATAGAATGCAGGTAATTTTAGAACCTATAGAATGCAGGTCATTATAAAACCTATAGAATGCAGGTCATTATAAAACCTATAGAATGCAGATCATTATAAAACCTATAGAATGAAGGTAATTTTAGAACCTATAGAATGCAGTTCATTATAAAACCTATAGAATGCAGGTAATTTTAGAACCTATAGAATGCAGGTCATTATAAAACCTATAGAATGCAGGTCATTATAAAACCTATAGAATGCAGATCATTATAAAACCTATAGAATGAAGGTAATTTTAGAACCTATAGAATGCAGGTCATTATAAAACCTATAGAATGCAGATCATTATAAAACCTATAGAATGCAGGTAATTTTAGAACCTATAGAATGCAGGTTATTATAAAACCTTTAGAATGCAGGTCATTATAAAACCTGTAGAATGTAGGTCTTTTTAGAACCTATAGAATGCACGTCATTATAAAACCTGAAGAATGTAGGTCTTTTTAGAACCTATAGAATGCAGGTAATTTTAGAACCTATAGAATGCAGGTCATTATAAAACCTATAGAATGCAGGTCATTATAAAACCTATAGAATGCAGATCATTATAAAACCTATAGAATGAAGGTAATTTTAGAACCTATAGAATGCAGTTCATTATAAAACCTATAGAATGCAGGTAATTTTAGAACCTATAGAATGCAGGTCATTATAAAACCTATAGAATGCAGGTCATTATAAAACCTATAGAATGCAGATCATTATAAAACCTATAGAATGAAGGTAATTTTAGAACCTATAGAATGCAGGTCATTATAAAACCTATAGAATGCAGATCATTATAAAACCTATAGAATGAAGGTAATTTTAGAACCTATAGAATGCAGGTCATTATAAAACCTGAAGAATGTATGTGTTTTTAGAACCTATAGAATGCAGGTCATTATAAAACCTATAGAATGCAGGTAATTAATAAACCTATAGAATGCAGGTCATTATGAAACCTATAGAATGCAGGTCATTATAAAACCTATAGAATGCAGGTCATTATGAAACCTATAGAATGCAGGTCATTATAAAACCTATAGAATGCAGGTCATTATAAAACATGTAGAATGCAGTTCATTCTAGAACCGATAGAATGCAGGTCATTCTAGAACCTGTAGAATGCAGGTCATTCTAGAACCTATAGAATGCAGGTCATTATGAAACCTATAGAATGCAGCTCATTATAAAACCTATAGAATGCAGATCATTATAAAACCTATAGAATGAAGGTAATTTTAGAACCTATAGAATGCAGGTCATTATAAAACCTTTAGAATGCAGGTCATTATAAAACCTATAGAATGAAGGTAATATTAGAACCTATAGAATGCAGGTCATTATAAAACCTGAAGAATGTAGGTCTTTTTAGAAACTATAGAATGCAGGTAATTAATAAACCTATAGAATGCAGGTCATTATGAAACCTATAGAATGCAGGTCATTATAAAACCTATAGAATGCAGGTCATTATGAAACCTATAGAATGCAGGTCATTATAAAACCTATAGAATGCAGGTCATTATGAAACCTATAGAATGCAGGTCATTATAAAACCTTTAGAGTGCAGGTCATCATAAAACCTTTAGAATGCAGGTCATTATAAAACCTTTAGAATGCAGGTCATTATAAAACCTTTAGAATGCAGTTCATTCTAGAACCTATAGAATGCAGGTAATTTTAGAACCTATAGAATGCAGGTCATTATAAAACCTATAGAATGCAGGTCATTATGAAACCTATAGAATGCAGGTCATTATAAAACCTTTAGAGTGCAGGTCATCATAAAACCTTTAGAATGCAGGTCATCATAAAACCTTTAGAATGCAGGTCATTATGAAACCTATAGAATGTAGGTCATTATAAAACCTATAGAATGCAGGTCATTATAAAACCCTTAGAATGCAGGTCATTCTGGAACCTATAGAGTGCAGGTCATTCTAAAACCTTTAGAATGCAGGTCATTCTAAAACCTTTAGAATGCAGGTCATTATAAAACCTTTAGAATGCAGTTCATTCTAGAACCTATAGAATGCAGGTAATTTTAGAACCTATAGAATGCAGGTTATTATAAAACCTTTAGAATGCAGGTCATTATAAAACCTGTAGAATGTAGGTCTTTTTAGAACCTATAGAATGCACGTCATTATAAAACCTGAAGAATGTAGGTCTTTTTAGAACCTATAGAATGCAGGTAATTTTAGAACCTATAGAATGCAGGTCATTATAAAACCTATAGAATGCAGGTCATTATAAAACCTATAGAATGCAGATCATTATAAAACCTATAGAATGAAGGTAATTTTAGAACCTATAGAATGCAGTTCATTATAAAACCTATAGAATGCAGGTAATTTTAGAACCTATAGAATGCAGGTCATTATAAAACCTATAGAATGCAGGTCATTATAAAACCTATAGAATGCAGATCATTATAAAACCTATAGAATGAAGGTAATTTTAGAACCTATAGAATGCAGGTCATTATAAAACCTATAGAATGCAGATCATTATAAAACCTATAGAATGCAGGTAATTTTAGAACCTATAGAATGCAGGTTATTATAAAACCTTTAGAATGCAGGTCATTATAAAACCTGTAGAATGTAGGTCTTTTTAGAACCTATAGAATGCACGTCATTATAAAACCTGAAGAATGTAGGTCTTTTTAGAACCTATAGAATGCAGGTAATTTTAGAACCTATAGAATGCAGGTCATTATAAAACCTATAGAATGCAGGTCATTATAAAACCTATAGAATGCAGATCATTATAAAACCTATAGAATGAAGGTAATTTTAGAACCTATAGAATGCAGTTCATTATAAAACCTATAGAATGCAGGTAATTTTAGAACCTATAGAATGCAGGTCATTATAAAACCTATAGAATGCAGGTCATTATAAAACCTATAGAATGCAGATCATTATAAAACCTATAGAATGAAGGTAATTTTAGAACCTATAGAATGCAGGTCATTATAAAACCTATAGAATGCAGATCATTATAAAACCTATAGAATGCAGGTAATTTTAGAACCTATAGAATGCAGGTTATTATAAAACCTTTAGAATGCAGGTCATTATAAAACCTGTAGAATGTAGGTCTTTTTAGAACCTATAGAATGCACGTCATTATAAAACCTGAAGAATGTAGGTCTTTTAGAACCTATAGAATGCAGGTAATTTTAGAACCTATAGAATGCAGGTCATTATAAAACCTATAGAATGCAGGTCATTATAAAACCTATAGAATGCAGATCATTATAAAACCTATAGAATGAAGGTAATTTTAGAACCTATAGAATGCAGTTCATTATAAAACCTATAGAATGCAGGTAATTTTAGAACCTATAGAATGCAGGTCATTATAAAACCTATAGAATGCAGGTCATTATAAAACCTATAGAATGCAGATCATTATAAAACCTATAGAATGAAGGTAATTTTAGAACCTATAGAATGCAGGTCATTATAAAACCTGAAGAATGTATGTGTTTTTAGAACCTATAGAATGCAGGTCATTATAAAACCTATAGAATGCAGGTAATTAATAAACCTATAGAATGCAGGTCATTATGAAACCTATAGAATGCAGGTCATTATAAAACCTATAGAATGCAGGTCATTATGAAACCTATAGAATGCAGGTCATTATAAAACCTATAGAATGCAGGTCATTATAAAACATGTAGAATGCAGTTCATTCTAGAACCGATAGAATGCAGGTCATTCTAGAACCTGTAGAATGCAGGTCATTCTAGAACCTATAGAATGCAGGTCATTATGAAACCTATAGAATGCAGCTCATTATAAAACCTATAGAATGCAGATCATTATAAAACCTATAGAATGAAGGTAATTTTAGAACCTATAGAATGCAGGTCATTATAAAACCTTTAGAATGCAGGTCATTATAAAACCTATAGAATGAAGGTAATATTAGAACCTATAGAATGCAGGTCATTATAAAACCTGAAGAATGTAGGTCTTTTTAGAAACTATAGAATGCAGGTAATTAATAAACCTATAGAATGCAGGTCATTATGAAACCTATAGAATGCAGGTCATTATAAAACCTATAGAATGCAGGTCATTATGAAACCTATAGAATGCAGGTCATTATAAAACCTATAGAATGCAGGTCATTATGAAACCTATAGAATGCAGGTCATTATAAAACCTTTAGAGTGCAGGTCATCATAAAACCTTTAGAATGCAGGTCATTATAAAACCTTTAGAATGCAGGTCATTATAAAACCTTTAGAATGCAGTTCATTCTAGAACCTATAGAATGCAGGTAATTTTAGAACCTATAGAATGCAGGTTATTATAAAACCTTTAGAATGCAGGTCATTATAAAACCTGAAGAATGTAGGTCTCTTTAGAACCTATAGAATGCAGGTAATTTTAGAACCTATAGAATGCAGGTCATTATAAAACCTATAGAATGCAGGTCATTATAAAACCTATAGAATGCAGATCATTATAAAACCTATAGAATGAAGGTAATTTTAGAACCTATAGAATGCAGGTCATTATAAAACCTATAGAATGCAGGTAATTTTAGAACCTATAGAATGCAGGTCATTATAAAACCTATAGAATGCAGGTCATTATAAAACCTATAGAATGCAGATCATTATAAAACCTATAGAATGAAGGTAATTTTAGAACCTATAGAATGCAGGTCATTATAAAACCTATAGAATGCAGATCATTATAAAACCTATAGAATGAAGGTAATTTTAGAACCTATAGAATGCAGGTCATTATAAAACCTGAAGAATGTATGTCTTTTTAGAACCTATAGAATGCAGGTCATTATAAAACCTTTAGAATGCAGGTAATTAATACACCTATAGAATGCAGGTCATTATAAAACCTATAGAATGCAGGTCATTATGAAACCTATAGAATGCAGGTCATTATAAAACCTATAGAATGCAGGTCATTATGAAACCTATAGAATGCAGGTCATTATAAAACCTTTAGAGTGCAGGTCATCATAAAACCTTTAGAAAGCAGGTCATTATAAAACCTTTAGAATGCAGGTCATTATGAAACCTATAGAATGCAGGTCCCTCTAGAACCTATAGAATGCAGATCATTATAAAACCTATAGAATGTAGGTCTTTTTAGAACCTATAGAATGCACGTCATTATAAAACCTGAAGAATGTAGGTCTTTTTAGAACCTATAGAATGCAGGTAATTTTAGAACCTATAGAATGCAGGTCATTATAAAACCTATAGAATGCAGGTCATTATAAAACCTATAGAATGCAGATCATTATAAAACCTATAGAATGAAGGTAATTTTAGAACCTATAGAATGCAGGTCATTATAAAACCTATAGAATGCAGGTAATTTTAGAACCTATAGAATGCAGGTCATTATAAAACCTATAGAATGCAGGTCATTATAAAACCTATAGAATGCAGATCATTATAAAACCTATAGAATGAAGGTAATTTTAGAACCTATAGAATGCAGGTCATTATAAAACCTATAGAATGCAGATCATTATAAAACCTATAGAATGAAGGTAATTTTAGAACCTATAGAATGCAGGTCATTATAAAACCTGAAGAATGTATGTCTTTTTAGAACCTATAGAATGCAGGTCATTATAAAACCTTTAGAATGCAGGTAATTAATACACCTATAGAATGCAGGTCATTATAAAACCTATAGAATGCAGGTCATTATGAAACCTATAGAATGCAGGTCATTATAAAACCTATAGAATGCAGGTCATTATGAAACCTATAGAATGCAGGTCATTATAAAACCTATAGAATGCAGGTCATTATGAAACCTATAGAATGCAGGTCATTATAAAACCTATAGAATGCAGGTCATTATGAAACCTATAGAATGCAGGTCATCATAAAACCTTTAGAAAGCAGGTCATTATAAAACCTTTAGAATGCAGGTCATTATGAAACCTATAGAATGCAGGTCCCTCTAGAACCTACAGAATGCAGGTCATTATAGAACCTTTAGAATGTAGGTAATTATAAAACCTGTAGAATGCAGGTCCTTTTAGAACCTATAGAATGCAGGTCATTATAAAACCTGAAGAATGTTGTTCATTTTAGAACCTATAGAATGCAGGTAATTTTAGAACCTGTAGAATGCAGGTCATTATAAAACCTATAGAATGCAGGTAATTTTAGAACCTATAGAATGCAGGTCATTATAAAACCTTAGAATGCAGGTCATTATTAAACCTATATAATGCAGGTCATTATAAAACCTATAGAATGCAGGTCATTATAAAACATGTAGAATGCAGTTCATTCTAGAACCTATAGAATGCAGGTCATTCTAGAACCTATAGAATGCAGGTCATTATAAAACCTATAGAATGCAGGTCATTATAAAACATGTAGAATGCAGTTCATTCTAGAACCTATAGAATGCAGGTCATTATAAAACCTATAGAATGCAGGTAATTTTAGAACCTGTAGAATGCAGGTCATTATAAAACCTTAGAATGCAGGTCATTATAAAACCTATATAATGCAGGTCATTATAAAACCTATAGAATGCAGGTCATTATAAAACATGTAGAATGCAGTTCATTCTAGAACCTATAGAATGCAGGTCATTCTAGAACCTATAGAATGCAGGTCATTCTAGAACCTATAGAATGCAGGTCATTATAAAACCTATAGAATGCAGGTCATTATAAAACATGTAGAATGCAGTTCATTCTAGAACCTATAGAATGCAGGTCATTATGAAACCTTAGAATGCAGGTCATTATTAAACCTATAGAATGCAGGTCATTATAAAACCTATATAATGCAGGTCATTATAAAACCTATAGAATGCAGGTCATTATAAAACATGTAGAATGCAGTTCATTCTAGAACCTATAGAATGCAGGTCATTCTAGAACCTATAGAATGCAGGTCATTCTAGAACCTATAGAATGCAGGTCATTATAAAACCTATAGAATGCAGGTCATTATAAAACCTATAGAATGCAAGTCATTATAAAACATGTAGAATGCAGTTCATTCTAGAACCTATAGAATGCAGGTCATTATGAAACCTATAGAATGCAGCTCATTATAAAACCCTTAGAATGCAGGTCATTATAAAACCTATAGAATGCAGTTCATTATAAAACTCTTAGAATGCAAGTCATTATAAAACCTATAGAATGCAGGTCATTATAAAACCTATAGAATGCAGGTCATTATAAAACCCTTAGAATGTAGGTCACTATGAAAACCTTTAGAATGCAGGTCATTATAAAACTCTTAGAATGCAGGTCATTATAAAACCTATAGAATGCAGGTCATTATTAAACCTATAGAATGCAGGTCATTATAAAACCTATATAATGCAGATCATTATAAAACCTATAGAATGAAGGTAATTTTAGAACCTATAGAATGCAGGTCATTATAAAACCTATAGAATGCAGATCATTATAAAACCTATAGAATTTACATTTACATTACATTTAAGTCATTTAGCAGACGCTCTTATCCAGAGCGACTTACAAATTATGAAGGTAATTTTAGAACCTATAGAATGCAGGTCATTATAAAACCTATAGAATGCAGGTCATTATAAAACCTATAGAATGCAGATCATTATAAAACCTATAGAATGAAGGTAATTTTAGAACCAATAGAATGCAGGTCATTATAAAACCTATAGAATGCAGATCATTATAAAACCTATAGAATGAAGGTAATTTTAGGACCTATAGAATACAGGTCATTATAAAACCTGAAGAATGTATGTCTTTTTAGAACCTATAGAATGCAGGTAATTAATAAACCTATAGAATGCAGGTCATTATAAAACCTATAGAATGCAGGTCATTATGAAACCTATAGAATGCAGGTCATTATAAAACCTATAGAATGCAGGTCATTATGAAACCTATAGAATGCAGGTCATTATAAAACCTATAGAATGCAGGTCATTATGAAACCTATAGAATGCAGGTCATTATAAAACCTTTAGAGTGCAGGTCATCATAAAACCTTTAGAGTGCAGGTCATTATAAAACCTTTAGAATGCAGGTCATTATGAAACCTATAGAATGCAGGTCATTATAAAACATGTAGAATGCAGGTCATTATGAAACCTATAGAATGCAGGTCATTATAAAACCTATAGAATGCAGGTCATTATGAAACCTATAGAATGCAGGTCATTATAAAACCTTTAGAGTGCAGGTCATCATAAAACCTTTAGAATGCAGGTCATTATAAAACCTTTAGAATGCAGGTCATTATAAAACCTATAGAATGCAGGTCCTTATAAAACATGTAGAATGCAGTTCATTATAAAACATGTAGAATGCAGTTCATTCTAGAACCTATAGAATGCAGGTCATTCTAGAACCTATAGAATGCAGGTCATTATAAAACCTATAGAATGCAGGTCATTATAAAACCTATAGAATGCAGGTCATTATAAAACCTATATAATGCAGGTCATTATAAAACCTATAGAATGCAGGTCATTATAAAACATGTAGAATGCAGTTCATTCTAGAACCTATAGAATGCAGGTCATTATGAAACCTTAGAATGCAGGTCATTATTAAACCTATAGAATGCAGGTCATTATAAAACCTATATAATGCAGGTCATTATAAAACCTATAGAATGCAGGTCATTATAAAACATGTAGAATGCAGTTCATTCTAGAACCTATAGAATGCAGGTCATTCTAGAACCTATAGAATGCAGGTCATTCTAGAACCTATAGAATGCAGGTCATTCTAGAACCTATAGAATGCAGGTCATTATAAAACCGATAGAATGCAGGTCATTCTAGAACCTATAGATTGCAGGTCATTCTAGAACCTATAGAATGCAGGTCATTATGAAACCTATAGAATGCAGCTCATTATAAAACCCTTAGAATGCAGGTCATTATAAAACCTATATAATGCAGTTCATTATAAAACTCTTAGAATGCAAGTCATTATAAAACCTATAGAATGCAGGTCATTATAAAACCTATAGAATGCAGGTCATTATAAAACCTATAGAATGCAGATCATTATAAAACCTATAGAATGAAGGTAATTTTAGAACCTATAGAATGCAGGTCATTATAAAACCTATAGAATGCAGATCATTATAAAACCTATAGAATGAAGGTAATATTAGAACCTATAGAATGCAGGTCATTATAAAACCTGAAGAATGTAGGTCTTTTTAGAACCTATAGAATGCAGGTCATTATAAAACCTATAGAATGCAGGTAATTATAAAACCTATAGAATGCAGCTCATTATAAAACCTATAGAATGCAGGTCATTATAAAACCTATAGAATGCAGGTCATTATAAACCCCTTAGAATGTAGGTTACTATGAAAACCTTTAGAATGCAGGTCATTATAAAACTCTTAGAATGCAGGTCATTATAAAACCTATAGAATGCAGGTCATTATTAAACCTATAGAATGCAGGTCATTATAAAACCTATATAATGCAGGTCATTATAAAACCTATAGAATGCAGGTCATTATAAAACATGTAGAATGCAGTTCATTCTAGAACCTATAGAATGCAGGTCATTCTATAACCTATAGAATGCAGGTCATTCTAGAACCTATAGAATGCAGGTCATTATAAAACCTATAGAATGCAGGTCATTATAAAACATGTAGAATGCAGTTCATTCTAGAACCTATAGAATGCAGGTCATTATGAAACCTTAGAATGCAGGTCATTATTAAACCTATAGAATGCAGGTCATTATAAAACCTATATAATGCAGGTCATTATAAAACCTATAGAATGCAGGTCATTATAAAACATGTAGAATGCAGTTCATTCTAGAACCTATAGAATGCAGGTCATTCTAGAACCTATAGAATGCAGGTCATTCTAGAACCTATAGAATGCAGGTCATTCTAGAACCTATAGAATGCAGGTCATTATAAAACCGATAGAATGCAGGTCATTCTAGAACCTATAGATTGCAGGTCATTCTAGAACCTATAGAATGCAGGTCATTATGAAACCTATAGAATGCAGCTCATTATAAAACCCTTATAATGCAGGTCATTATAAAACCTATAGAATGCAGTTCATTATAAAACTCTTAGAATGCAAGTCATTATAAAACCTATAGAATGCAGGTCATTATAAAACCTATAGAATGCAGGTCATTATAAAACCTATAGAATGCAGATCATTATAAAACCTATAGAATGAAGGTAATTTTAGAACCTATAGAATGCAGGTCATTATAAAACCTATAGAATGCAGATCATTATAAAACCTATAGAATGAAGGTAATATTAGAACCTATAGAATGCAGGTCATTATAAAACCTGAAGAATGTAGGTCTTTTTAGAACCTATAGAATGCAGGTCATTATAAAACCTATAGAATGCAGGTAATTATAAAACCTATAGAATGCAGGTCATTATAAAACCTATAGAATGTAGGTCATTATAAAACCCTTAGAATGCAGGTCATTCTGGAACCTATAGAGTGCAGGTCATTCTAAAACCTTTAGAATGCAGGTAATTCTAAAACCTTTAGAATGCAGGTCATTATAAAACATGTAGAATGCAGTTCATTCTAGAACCTATAGAATGCAGGTCATTCTATAACCTATAGAATGCAGGTCATTCTAGAACCTATAGAATGCAGGTCATTATAAAACCTATAGAATGCAGGTCATTATAAAACATGTAGAATGCAGTTCATTCTAGAACCTACAGAATGCAGGTCATTATGAAACCTTAGAATGCAGGTCATTATTAAACCTATAGAATGCAGGTCATTATAAAACCTATATAATGCAGGTCATTATAAAACCTATAGAATGCAGGTCATTATAAAACATGTAGAATGCAGTTCATTCTAGAACCTATAGAATGCAGGTCATTCTAGAACCTATAGAATGCAGGTCATTCTAGAACCTATAGAATGCAGGTCATTCTAGAACCTATAGAATGCAGGCCATTATAAAACCGATAGAATGCAGGTCATTCTAGAACCTATAGATTGCAGGTCATTCTAGAACCTACAGAATGCAGGTCATTATGAAACCTATAGAATGCAGCTCATTATAAAACCCTTAGAATGCAGGTCATTATAAAACCTATAGAATGCAGTTCATTATAAAACTCTTAGAATGCAAGTCATTATAAAACCTATAGAATGCAGGTCATTATAAAACCTATAGAATGCAGGTCATTATAAAACCTATAGAATGCAGATCATTATAAAACCTATAGAATGAAGGTAATTTTAGAACCTATAGAATGCAGGTCATTATAAAACCTATAGAATGCAGATCATTATAAAACCTATAGAATGAAGGTAATATTAGAACCTATAGAATGCAGGTCATTATAAAACCTGAAGAATGTAGGTCTTTTTAGAACCTATAGAATGCAGGTCATTATAAAACCTATAGAATGCAGGTAATTATAAAACCTATAGAATGCAGGTCATTATAAAACCTATAGAATGTAGGTCATTATAAAACCCTTAGAATGCAGGTCATTCTGGAACCTATAGAGTTCAGGTCATTCTAAAACCTTTAGAATGCAGGTAATTCTAAAACCTTTAGAATGCAGGTCATTATAAAACCTTTAGAATGCAGTTCATTCTAGAACCTATAGAATGCAGGTAATTTTAGAACCTATAGAATGCAGGTTATTATAAAACCTTTAGAATGCAGGTCATTATAAAACCTGTAGAATGTAGGTCTGTTTAGAACCTATAGAATGCACGTCATTATAAAACCTGAAGAATGTAGGTCTTTTTAGAACCTATAGAATGCAGGTAATTTTAGAACCTATAGAATGCAGGTAATTATAAAACCTATAGAATGCAGGTCATTATAAAACCTATAGAATGCAGGTCATTATGAAACCTATAGAATGCAGGTCATTATAAAACCTATAGAATGCAGGTCATTATGAAACCTATAGAATGCAGGTCATTATAAAACCTTTAGAGTGCAGGTCATCATAAAACCTTTAGAATGCAGGTCATTATAAAACCTTTAGAATGCAGGTCATTATGAAACCTATAGAATGTAGGTCATTATAAAACCTATAGAATGCAGGTCATTATAAAACCCTTAGAATGCAGGTCATTCTGGAACCTATAGAGTTTAGGTCATTCTAAAACCTTTAGAATGCAGGTCATTCTAAAACCTTTAGAATGCAGGTCATTATAAAACCTTTAGAATGCAGTTCATTCTAGAACCTATAGAATGCAGGTAATTTTAGAACCTATAGAATGCAGGTTATTATAAAAACTTTAGAATGAAGGTCATTATAAAACCTTTAGAATGCAGGTCATTATAAAACCTGTAGAATGTAGGTCTTTTTAGAACCTATAGAATGCACGTCATTATAAAACCTGAAGAATGTAGGTCTTTTTAGAACCTATAGAATGCAGGTAATTTTAGAACCTATAGAATGCAGGTCATTATAAAACCTATAGAATGCAGGTCATTATAAAACATGTAGAATGCAGTTCATTCTAGAACCTATAGAATGCAGGTCATTATGAAACCTTAGAATGCAGGTCATTATTAAACCTATAGAATGCAGGTCATTATAAAACCTATAGAATGCAGGTCATTATAAAACCTATAGAATGCAGGTCATTATAAAACATGTAGAATGCAGTTCATTCTAGAACCTATAGAATGCAGGTCATTATGAAACCTATAGAATTCAGCTCATTATAAAACCTATAGAATGCCGGTCATTATAAAACCTATAGAATGCAGGTCATTATAAAACCCTTAGAATGTAGGTTACTATGAAAACCTTTAGAATGCAGGTCATTATAAAACTCTTAGAATGCAGGTCATTATAAAACCTATAGAATGCAGGTCATTATTAAACCTATAGAATGCAGGTCATTATAAAACCTATAGAATGCAGGTCATTATAAAACATGTAGAATGCAGTTCATTCTAGAACCTATAGAATGCAGGTCATTATGAAACCTTAGAATGCAGGTCATTATTAAACCTATAGAATGCAGGTCATTATAAAACCTATATAATGCAGTTCATTATAAAACCTATCGAATGCAGGTCATTATAAAACATGTAGAATGCAGTTCATTCTAGAACCTATAGAATGCAGGTCATTCTAGAACCTATAGAATGCAGGTCATTCTAGAACCTATAGAATGCAGGTCATTATAAAACCTATATAATGCAGTTCATTATAAAACCTATCGAATGCAGGTCATTATAATACATGTAGAATGCAGTTCATTCTAGAACCTATAGAATGCAGGTCATTATGAAACCTATAGAATGCAGCTCATTATAAAACCCTTAGAATGCAGGTCATTATAAAACCTATAGAATGCAGGTTATTATAAAACCTATAGAATGCAGGTTATTATAAAACCTATAGAATGCAGGTCATTATAAAACCCTTAGAATGCAGGTCACTATGAAAACCTTTAGAATGCAGGTCATTTTAAAACCTATAGAATGCAGGTTATTATATAACCCTTAGAATGCAGGTCACTATGAAAACCTTTAGAATGCAGGTCATTATGAAAACCTTAGAATGCAGGTCACTATGAAAACCTTTAGAATGCAGGTCATTTTAAAACCTATAGAATGCAGGTTATTATATAACCCTTAGAATGCAGGTCATTATAAAACCCTTAGAATGCAGGTCACTATGAAAACCTTTAGAGTGCAGGTCATTATAAAACCTATAGAATGCAGGTCATTATAAAACCCTTAGAATGCAGGTCACTATGAAAACCTTTAGAATGCAGGTCATTATAAAAAGGATTGCTTAGATCCAGCTGCAAGTCCAGTGGTTGCCCCACCCTGAAATCTGATTGGCCATACCAATGGCATCCTCAGAAATTCTGAAATCTCATCAATTGTCTGAATATATTGATAATTTTGACCAAGACGCACATCTACAGCAGGACTCATCAATCTCACCGGAGAAAGCATCAGAGCGAGCTCTATAGCGCCTCTCTGTCTTAGTTCATGTAGACCATTTGGATGATGCTGTCTGGACAAAATAAATATAGAATATGACATAATATTTTTGGCCAGACAGCATCAGACGAGCCTGTGTCTGTCTCTGTATCTGTCTGTCTGTGTCTGAGTCTGTGTCTGAGTCTGTGTCTGAGTCTGTGTCTGTGTGTCTGTGTCTGAGTCTGTCTGTGTCTGAGTCTGAGTCTGTGTCTGTCTGAGTCTGTGTCTGAGTCTCTGTCTGAGTCTCTGTCTGAGTCTGAGTCTGTGTCTGTGTTTTGCCTGAGTCTGTCTCTGCCTGAGTCTGTGTCTGAGTCTGAGTCTGTGTCTGTCTGAGTCTGTGTCTGAGTCTCTGTCTGAGTCTGAGTCTGTCTCTGCCTGAGTCTGTGTCTGAGTCTCTGTCTGAGTCTCTGTCTGAGTCTGAGTCTGTGTCTGCCTGAGTCTGTGTCTGAGTCTCTGTCTGAGTCTGAGTCTGTGTCTGAGTCTCTGTCTGAGTCTGAGTCTGTCTCTGCCTGAGTCTGTGTCTGAGTCTCTGTCTGAGTCTGAGTCTGTCTCTGCCTGAGTCTGTGTCTGAGTCTCTGTCTGAGTCTGAGTCTGTCTCTGCCTGAGTCTGTGTCTGAGTCTCTGTCTGAGTCTGAGTCTGTGTCTGCCTGAGTCTGTGTCTGAGTCTCTGTCTGAGTCTGAGTCTGTGTCTGAGTCTCTGTCTGAGTCTGAGTCTGTCTCTGCCTGAGTCTGTGTCTGAGTCTCTGTCTGAGTCTGAGTCTGTGTCTGCCTGAGTCTGTGTCTGAGTCTCTGTCTGAGTCTGAGTCTGTGTCTGTCTGAGTCTCTGTCTGAGTCTGAGTCTGTGTCTGCCTGAGTCTGTGTCTGAGTCTCTGTCTGAGTCTGAGTCTGTGTCTGTCTGAGTCTCTGTCTGAGTCTGAGTCTGTGTCTGTCTGAGTCTCTGTCTGAGTCTGTGTCTGAGTCTGTGTCTGTCTGAGTCTCTGTCTGAGTCTATTAGAGATCAGCTTTGAGATGAGGACAATGGTAGTGCATTTTATGACAGCCTGGCCTTATGGTAAGCCACGGTGGGTTTACTACCCATCCATGATGATATTTTGGTATTTTAATGAACAAATTATATGTTCTCTTGTTCTTTGAGTTGAATACAAAGTGGATAATTTAGATGCATAGGTGTTGCGTTTGTTCACACAAGTCTGTCGTAACGTGAAATGTGTTTACATACTTTACATATTCAGTAAATGCCTGTCAAGGTAATTTGCCATTTTCATACGATGCCTGGACTGTCAGAGTCCATGCAGAAATCACTATCCCCATGACCCAATGATTTAATCTCTCTGTCTCTGTCTCTGTCTCTGTCTCTGTCTCTGTCTCTGTCTCTGTCTCTCTCTGTCTCTGTCTCTCTCTCTCTCTCTCTCTCTCTCTCTCTCTCTCTCTCTCTCTCTCTCTCTCTCTCTCTCTCTCTCTCTCTCTCTCTCTCTCTCTCTCTCTCTCAGAGTCTCAATCTGGTGTTTGTCCCATTTGTGAATTCTTGATTGGTGAGCGGACCCCAGACCTCACAACCATTAACGGCAATGGGTTCTATAACGGATTAAAGTGATTTTAGACACATCCTAATTGTTCCCCAGATCCTAAAGTCGAAATGTATGTTCCCTTTGATGGCATCGAAGGCCCTTCTTGCTTTGTCTCTTTGCTCGTTTACAGCTTTGTGTAAGTTACCTGTTGTGCTGATGTTTAGGCCGAGGTATGTATCGTTTTTTGTGTGCTCTAGGGAAGATCTAGATGCTGCTGTAGGCTCTCCTTGGTTGGTGACAGAGGTACCAGATCATCAGCATGCAGTAAACATTTGACTTCAGATTCTAGTAGGATGAGGCCGGGTGCTGCACACTGTTCTAGTGCCCTCACCAATTCGTTGATATATATGCTAAAGAGGGTGGGGCTTAAGCTGCATCCCTGTCTCACCCCACGGCCCGGTGCAAAGAAATGTATGTGTTTGTGTACATGGATTTTATAATGTCATATGTTTTTCCACCAACACCACCATTTGATATTTGCACAGTACATTGTTTTCATTGAGGAAATGTACGAGTCTGCTGTTAATGATAATGCAGAGGATTTCCCTAAGGTTGCTGTTGACGGATATCGCACGGTAGTGATTTGGTTCAAATTTGTCTCCACTTTTGTGGATTGGGTTGATCAGTCCTTGGTTCAAAATATTGGGGAAGATACCAGAGCTGAGGATGATGTTAAAGAGTTTAAGTATAGCCAATTGGAATTTCTGGTCTGTATATTTTATCATTTCATTAAGGATACCATCAACCCCACAGGACTTTTTGTCTGTTGGTTTATTCAATGTAATTGGAGAATCCATTGGATGCTGGTAGTCTTTAATAGTTGATTCTCTAATGTGATCATGTTTATGTTTTTGCTGTTTGTTCTTTGTTACAGAGCGCAATAGATTGAAGAAGTGGTTTATCCATACAAACCCATTCTGGATAGATAGCTCTTCGTGTTGTTGTTTGTTTAGTGTTTTCACATTTTCCCAGAAGTGGTTAGATTCTATAGATTCTTCAATTACATTGAGCTGATTTCTGACATTCTGTTCCTTCTTTTTCCGTAGTGTATTTCTGTATTGTTTTAGTGATTCACCATAGTGAAGGCGTAGACTCAGGTTTTCTGGGTCTCTATGTTTTTGGTTGGACAGGTTTCTCAATTTCTTTCTTAGGTTTTTGCATTCTTCATCAATCCATTTGTCATTGTTGTTAATTTTCTTAGGTTGTCTGTTTAACATATTTAGATTTGATCTGGAAGCTTAGAGTTAAAATATACTGTTTAGGTTTTCTACTGCTAAGTTTACACCTTCACTATTACAGTGGAACGTTTTGTCCAGGAAATTGTCTAGAAGGGATTGAATTTGTTGTTGCCTAATTGTTTTTTGGTAGGTTTTGACAGTACTTTCCTTCGATCTATAACATTTCTTAATATCATTCAGTTCCCCCGGCTTTGATGCCTCACGATTGTGCATTGCTCTGTTCAAGTAGAACGTGATTTTGGTTTGATCTGATAGGGGTGTCAGTGGGCTGACTGTGAACGCTCTGAGAAACTCTGGGTTGAGGTCAATGATAAAGTAGTCTACAGTACTACTGCCAAGATATGAGCTATAGGTTCACCTACCATAGGAGTCACCTGAAAGCCCACTGTACCATTGACTATGTACTGTACATACCCAGCGTCCGACAGAGCTTCAGGAGTTGTGACCCGTTTTTGTTGATTATGTTGTCGTAGTTATGCCTAGGGGGGCATATGGGGGAGGGAATATTGTCACCTCCAGGCAGGTGTTTGTCCTCCTGTGTGCTGAGGGTGTCAGGTTCTTGTCCAGTTCTGGCATTTAGTTCGCCTCAGACTGGTATATTTCCCTAGGCTTGGAAATGATTGATTTACCCCTCCAAGATGGAGAAGCTGTCTTCATTAAAGTATGGGGATTCTAGTGGGGGGATATAAGTAGTACACATGAAGACATCATTTCCTTTTGAATTTCTAGCCAAATGTAATATTTTCCTGTTTTGATCAATTTAATGGAGTGCTCTATACCAAATTAGCGTACCCCCTGAGTCTCTTCCCTGTTTCACACCTGGTAGTTTGGTGGATGAGTGTCACGTTCTGACCTTTATTTCCTTTGTTTTGTCTTTATTTAGTATGGTCAGGGCGTGAGTTGGGGTGGGCAGTCTATGTTTGTTTTTCTATGATTTGGGTATTTCTATGTTTCGGCCTAGTATGGTTGTCAGTCAGGTGTCATTAGTTGTCTCTGATTGAGAATCATACTTAGGGAGCCTGGGTTTCACTGTGTGTTTGTGGGTGATTGTTCCTGTCTCTGTGTTTGCCCCAGATAGGACTGTTTTGGGTTTTCACGTTTCTTGTTTTTGTTAGTTTGTTCATGTGAAGTGATTTATTAAACATGAATCAAAATAACCACGCTGCGCTTTGGTCCGCCTCTCCGTCAATGGAAGAAATCCCTTACAATGAGACGACCAACTCTATGTAACCTAGAAGGCAACCAGTGGTTTATCACCTCTATACCAGGTTTCTTGTAGGATGACAATGTCTGTATTTCTGATTTCTTTGATGTCCAGGCTCCTGCTCTTTAGGCCAAAGGCAGATGACCTCTCAGGCCTTGGATATTCCAGGATGAGATAGTGAGAACTTTTTGTTCCATAAAGTGTCCAATGTTGCTAGTCGTTTGTTTTGGACCTACCTAAATAGACCTACCTCTTTCTCCTCTCTGTCTCTCTCTCTGTCTCTCTCTCTCTGTCTCTCTGTCTCTTTCTTTCAATTCAATTCAAGGGGCTTTATTGGCATGGGAAACATGTGTAAACATTGCCAAAGCAAGTGAGGTAGATAATATACAAAAGTGAAATAAACAATAAAACTGAACAGTAAACATTACACATACAGAAGTTTCAAAACAATAAAGACATGACAAATGTCATATTATATATATACAGTGTTTTAACAATGTACAAATGGTTAAGGTACACAAGGGAAAATAAATAAGCATAAATATGGGTTGTATTTACAATGGTGTTTGTTTTTCACTGGTTGCCCTTTTCTCGTGGCAACAGGTCACAAATCTTGCTGCTGTGATGGCACACTGTGGAATTTCTCTCTCTCTCTCTCTCTCTCTCTCTCTCTGTCTCTCTCTCTCTCTCTCTCTCTCTCTTTATCTTTGTCCCACTCTCTCTCTCTCTCACTCTCTCTCTCTCTCAGAAGCAACACAATAAACTCAGTACCAGTAGGTTTGTTTGTTTGTTTGCAGCAGACAGACAGTGTATCCTGCACTGCCTGATACCTTCTCTCTTACCAGACCACAGGGTTAGTTGGGATTGTTCGGACTGAAAACCCACACACAAACACACACCAACACCACTGTTTTGTTCCTTTTGGATTAACATAAAACACAATTGGATGCACATTTACTCATCACAAAATCCCCTCACACAGCACGTTTCTCTAGTATTTGGCAGCTGTAGTATAGGCCTACAGATGAAGGATCTTACAATGCAGGAAATGTAAAACTTGTCATGTATTTGAGGTTGAAAAGGTATAATCCCCTAAAATGTCCATGAACTATAATCCACATAATAATTCACATTTCCTGTTGCTGCAGGATTATTTTCCTGCTGTAGCAAGTTAAGCTCAAATTCAGATTCTACATCTGTAACGAGTCAACTCGGCCTGTTGCCTCATAATGTGCCATAATCCTTATGGTAGCCCCCAGCTCTTGTTAGACCATGTGTGTCAGCCAAACCCCCCAGGCCAGACAGACACTGCTGCTCCTCATGGGTTCTGGTCAAAAGTTTAAGAAATAGGGTGTCATGTGAACTCAACCCTATAGCCGTGGTCTGGGTCTGGGTCCTAAACGGCTGTTTGGAGTCCTAGTCCAAAGTAGTGCACTATGAAGAGAATAAGGTGGTATATGGGACGCAACCAACGGTCTTGGTCCTGGTCTTTCACTGCTGTTGCCATTTAAACTGGATTAGTGTTCGGTCTCAGCACGTTACTGCTGGGCGACAGGCCAACAGGACGCGTTGATTACAGGTTCCATCTTGTGTGTGTGTGTGTTTGTGTGTGTGTGTGTGTGTGTGTGTGTGTGTGTGTGTGTGTGTGTGTGTGTGTGTGTGTGTGTGTGTGTGTGTGTGTGTGTGTGCGTGTGTATGTGCTTGTGCGAGTGCGCGTGCTTTCCTGCTAGAGACACCAAAAGACTGCTGTTTTTCTGGGTGGCTGGGTGACTGGGTGGCTGGGTGATCAAGCAGATTCCTGGAATAGCCAGTCCAAACTGTGTGTGTCTGTGTGCACACCTGTGTGCTTGTCTGTCTGTGTGTGTGTGTGTATCTGTGTGTGTGCGTGCGTGCGTGTGTGTGTGCGTGCGTGCGTACGTGTGTGCGTGTGTGTGTGTGTGTGTGTGTGCCATAACATAAGACTACAGTCAGGTTCCCAGTTCCCCCTAGTGGTGAGAGACACCAGTATCTGTGTAGGTTCTCACACTGAACACATTTATTCTGTTCCAATTACAGGTGGCAGATTATACCTCTTATTCTCCCCTTGTTAAGAAGGTGTGAGGGGAAATAGATGAATAACTACAGGAAGGCGTGAGGGGAAATAGATGAATAACTACAGGAAGGGGTGAGGGGAAATAGATGAATAACTACAGGAAGGCGTGAGGGGAAATAGATGAATAACTACAGGAAGGCGTGAGGGGAAATAGATGAATAACTACAGGAAGGGGTGAGGGGAAATAGATGAATAACTACAGGAAGGCGTGGGGGGAAATAGATGAATAACTACAGGAAGGGGTGAGGGGAAATAGATGAATAACTACAGGAAGGTGTGAGGGGAAATAGATGAATAACTACAGGAAGGGGTGTCAGGACCCGGTTTCGAACCTGGGTCTCCGGAGTGAGAAACAGTCACTTAACCAACTGAGCCACGAATAGACAGCAGAACCCAGAAGATGAGGCAGACACAGCAGTACTTAAGACGGTGAATTTAATAAAGAAAAAATCCAAAAATACAAAAATGGCAAATCCAAAAAGGTGGTAGGAAAAACACAAAAGAACTCAAAAGAAACTCACCAAAAATAAACAAAAACAAAAAACAGAATACCACAAGAACGTCACCCGGAATCGACAAGAGCACACAGAACACTAGGGCAGGGTGCTAACATACAAACACAGAGCACAGAACTGAGGGAAACAAAGGGTTTAAATACAATCAGGGGAAACGAGACACAGGTGCAAACAATAATGGGGATCAAGGGAAAAACACAGGGACAAAAAGCACAATGGGGACATCTACTGACAAAAACCCGGAACAACCCTGGCCAAATCCTGACAAGGGGTGAAGGGAAATAGATGAATAACTACAGGAAGGGGTGAAGGGAAATAGATGAATAACTACAGGAAGGCATGAAGGGAAATAGTGTATGAGCCCATTCAAGTCTCTTAGAGGGCACAAGGCTACATTATAATTCGTTAAAGAAATTATCAAATAATCAAACTGACATTGATTTGTTTAATTGATAAGTAATGCACAATTTTCTTAATTAGGTTTATGTTAAATTAAGATGCTAGGAAACCTGTCTCTTCAAAATGTGTGTTCATAGTTTGTTTCAGGCCAAATAAGGTTTCAATTAAATTCTGAATTTGATGTTAGTGATTTGATGAGGAAAATACATGTGGTTTCAAATAGAATGTTAGGTTAAGCAATTAACACGTGGTGACTTACAAACATCACAAATAAACAACCAATCTGTATGTATTGGTCTCTAATTTATTTACGCAATATATTTTTTTAAGGAATTAATTTTCGCTGTCAACATTATGCTTGTTTTTCAATGTAATTGTGACAATTGTGGTGGATACACTGCTATAATCCTAAAAGTGTATCTATCTGCTTGCCATTCCTTTTCGAATGTCAGACAATGGGTGTGTTTCAGAATGCAGGTCACAGCTAAACCTGGCAACAGACCCTCAGTGGCGCCACAGCTTTACCTAACACTGTTCTCCTTCAATAGGAATCCAACACAAACCAAAACCAAAGAATTACGGCACGGTTCCATGTGTGTTCGCACTGGCTTAAACACGACTGGTTTAAACAAGACTGGCTTAAACAAGACTGGCTTAAACATGACTGGCTTAAACAAGACTGGCTTAAACACGACTGGTTTAAACAAGACTGGCATAAACACGACTGGCTTAAACAAGACTGGCTTAACCAAGACTGGCTTAAACACGACTGGTTTAAACAAGACTGGCTTAAACAAGACTGGCTTAAACACGACTGGTTTAAACAAGACTGGCTTAAACACAACTGGCTTAAACAAGACTGGCTTAAACACGACTGGCTTAAACAAGACTGGCTTAAACACGACTGGTTTAAACAAGACTGGCTTAAACACGACTGGCTTAAACAAGACTGGCTTAAACACGACTGGCTTAAACACGACTGGTTTAAACAAGAATGGCTTAAACAAGACTGGCTTAAACAAGACCGGCTTAAACAAGACTGGAAGAAACAAGACTGGAAGAAACAAGACTGAAAGAAACGAGAGGAAGAAAAATGAAAAGAAATCACAAAACAGCCGTGGAAGGAACCACCACTAAAGCCTAGACCACCTAAACTCACGGTGAACGGCGGCTGCCCATTGGATAGTTCAGTCAGAATCTCTAGTAGAAACACTTTAATTGTTCAGGGACTCGACGTCTAATAAGGGTTCTATATCGAGCGCCTTTATTTGTTTTCCTCTGACTCGCGGCTAAAGAAAAACGCAGTCGCTCTAGTGCTAGTGCTGCCATTAAGAGATGTGGAGGTATTAAACTTTTCTTCCCCTCTCTCTCTCTCTCTCTCTCTCTCTTGTTCTCCTCTCTCCTCTCTCTCTCCTCTCTCTCTCTCTTGTTCTCCTCTCTCTCCCTCTCTCTCTCTCTCTCTCTCTCTCTCTCTCACTCTCTCTCTCTCCTCTCTCTCTCTCTCTTGTTCTCCTCTCTCCTCTCTCTCTCCTCTCTCTCTCTCTCTCTCTCTCTCTCTCACTCACTCACTCACTCACTCACTCACTCACTCACTCACTCTCTCCTCTCGCTCTTTCTCTCACTCTCTCTCACACTCTCCTCTCACTTTCTCCTCTCACTCTCTCCTCTTGCTCTTTCTCTCTCGTTCTCCTTTCTCTCTCTCTCTCTTACTCTCTCTCTCACTCTCTCCTCTCGCTCTTTCTCTTACTCTCTCCTCTCGCTCTTTCTCTCTCGTTCTTCTCTCTCTCTTCTCTCTCTCTCTCTCTCTCTCTCTCTCTCTCTCTCTCTCTCTCTCTCTCTCTCTCTCTCTCTCAATTCAATTCAATTCAAGGGGTTTATTGGCATGGGAAACATGGTTACATTGCCAAAGCAAGTGAGGTAGATAATATACAAAAGTGAAATAAACAATAAAAATTAACAGTAAACAATACACATACAGAAGTTTCAAAACAAAGACATTACAAATGTCATATTATATATATATATATACACAGTGTTGTAACAATGTACAAATGGTTAAAGTACACAAGGGAAAATAAAGAAGCATAAATATGGGTTGTATTTACAATGGTGTTTGTTCTTCACTGGATGCCCTTCTCTTGTGGCAATAGGTCACACATCTTGCTGCTGTGATGTCACACTGTGGAAATTCACCCAGTAGATATGGGAGTTTTTCAAATTGGATTTGTTTTTGAATTCTTTGTGGATCTGTGTAATCTGAGGGAAATATGTGCCTCTAATATGGTCATACATTGGGCAGGAGGTTAGGAAGTGCAGCTCAGTTTTCACCTCATGTTGTGGGCAGTAGCACATAGCCTGCCTTCTCTTGAGAGCCATGTCTGCCTCTGGCGGCCTTTCTCAATAGCAAGGCTATGCTCACTGAATCTGTACATAGTCAAAGATTTCCTTAATTGTGGGTCAGTCACAGTGGTCAGGTATTCTGCCACTGTGTACTCTTTGTTTAAGGCCAAATAGCATTCTAGTTTGCTCTGTTTTTTTGTTAATTCTTTCCAATGTGTCATATAATTATCTTTTTGTTTTCTCATTATTTGGTTGGGTCTAATTGTGCTGCTGTCCTTGGGCTCTGTGGGGTTTGTTTGTGTTTGTGAACAGAGCCTCGGGATCAGCTTGCTTAGGGGACACTTCTCCAGGTTCATCTCTCTGTAGGTGATGGCTTTGTTATGGAAGGTTTGGGAATCGCTTCCTTTTAGGTGGTTGTAGAATTTAACGTCTCTTTTCTGGATTTAGATAATTAGTGGGTATCGGCCTAATTCTGTTCTGCATGCATTATTTGGTGTTCTACGTTGTACACCGAGGATATTTTTGCAGAATTCTGCATGCAGAGTCTCAATTTGGTGTTTGTCCCATTTTGTGAAGTCTTGGTTGGTGAGCTCCTCTAAACATTTTAGTGGAACATGAGCTCCTTCTCTGTCAGGCTATACATTGAAGGAGGAAGTGATTTTCTAGAACATAATGTAATGATAAAATCCAGAAGGTTACAGTGCACTCACTATTTTACAGGTTCTGTGTGAAGTTATACTAGAGTGAATCTGTACTGTATTACCTCATGTTCTCATGGTGGAAGTTATTTGTGTGTTTGTGTACTAGTCTGTTTCTCTCCTAGTGGGTGGACCAGAGAGGTATGTTTTTTATTCAACTCAAAACCCTTTGCAATGTTCTTAACCTCTATCATAACAAATAGAGCATCTCATATATGCCATTTTGGTTATTAAATGACACACAGATTTACCCTTAATATGTGAATATATGATTAGGGCTCAATTCAATCCGTCTGACGGAAGTTTCGCTCGATTTGAATTTAAAAGTCATTTCAGAACCAGCCGATATAGGCAGCGTTTACAGTGATTACAGTCTCCACGAAAGCGGAAACACTGCCTTCAAATTTAAATCCCACTGTAGGGCGAAAATTATGCACTATAGGTATTGAATCGAGCCCTCGAGTTGAATTTGATTTGAGCAATGTTTCATACTGTATCTCATGTAAAATTAGTTTTATATGTTTTAATCACATCAAATAAGCTTTTCTTTATAACTAGAAATCATCAGTAATTACTAGGTGAGAAAGAATCGGAGGTTTCTATCAGATGAAGGTGTCACAGGTAGGTAGGTCACTTTAACATGGAAGGAGTAGGAGTACAACTCAATACACAAATTATATATATACACACGCCCACACACGCACACGCACACACACACACATACACATACACATACACACACACACACACACACACACACACACACACACACACACACATACACATACACACACACACACACACACACACACACACACACACACACACACACACACACACACACACACAAACACGCACACGCACACGCACACGCACACGCACACGCACACGCACACGCACACGCACACGCACACGCACACGCACACACACACACACACACACACACACACACACACACACACACACACACACACACACACACACACACACACACACACACCACTCTCAGGTGTAATGCCTGTTCAGGACAATATGATCATGGTTAGCTGCCGTGGGTCATTTAGTGACTGCTGATGCACAACCACATTTCAAAACGGCACCTTGTCGACGCTGAACAAAAATATAAAACGCAACATGCAACAATTTCAACAATTTTACTGAGTTACAGTTTAAATAAGGAAAATCAGTCAATTGAAATAAATGAATTAGGCCGTAATCTGTCAATTTCACATGACTGGGCAGGTGCGCAGCCCTGGGGGGTCCTGGGAGGGCATAGGCCAACCCACTGGGGAGCCAGGCCCAGCCAATCAGAAGGAGTTTTTCCCCACAAAAAGGCTTTATTATAGGCTTTAATACTCCTCAGTTTCATCAGCGGTCCGGGCGGCTGGTCTCAGAAGAAGCCTGATGCGGAGGTCCTGGACTGGCCGGGTTGCACCCGGTCCACGTTTGTGTGGCCGGTTGGACGTAATGACAAATTCTCCAAAACAATATTGGAGGTGGATTATGGTAGAGAAATTAACATTAAATTATCTGGCAACAGCTCTGGTGGACATTCCTGCAGTCAACATGCCAATTGCACACTCCTTCAATCAAATGTATTTATAAAGCCCTTCTTACATCAGCTGATGTTTTTTTTTACCTTTATTTAACCAGGCAAGTCAGTTAAGAACAAATTCTTATTTTCAATGACGGCCTGGGAACAGTGGGTTAACTGCCTTGTTCAGGGGCAGAACGATAGATTTGTACCTTGTCAGCTGCCGCCCCACAAAGTGCTGTACAGAAACCCAGCCTAAAAACCCTATCCTCTCCTCCTTTTCTTTCCTCCCCCCTCTCCTCTCCTCCACCCTCTCCTCCCCTCCCCTCTCTCCTATCCTCTCCTCCTTTTCTTTCCTCCCCCCTCCTCCCCTCCCCTGGAGGTCCCATGCCTGGAAAAGAAAGGTCTAGGAGTGACATAGATTGATGTGTGAACGCTCCTCCTGATTCGCCGATTAAACCCATCAATCAGTATGCAGAGGAGGTGTCCGATGCAAATGGCTCCAATCAGGCAAAGCGGAGTGGAGTGCTTCTAGGTTGTGGTGGAGAGCAAAGTGTCAAAGATAGAGGTGGAGGACAGAGCAACCAGCTGGGACTGACGTGTCTGGGAATAGGCTAGGAGAGGAGAGGATAACCCTTGGGATGCATCTGAAAAGGCCTACATGGACTTGTCTAATGTAGTGCTCCACATGGGACTTGTCTAATGTAGTGCTCCACATGGGACTTGTCTAATGTAGTGCTCCACATGGGACTTGTCTAATGTAGTGACATGGGACATAGAGTGTCATTTCAGATGCAGGTTGAAGTTTATTGGGATGAGTCTTGTCCTGGAGACAGAATTGACCGATTTCCATTAGATGGGCCAGCTGCAAAGTCAAAATTGGCTATACTCTAAAAATTCATGAACAAAAATATGGTCTTAATTTAAGGTTAGGTTTAGCAGTGTGGTTAAGGTTAGGTTTAAGGTTAGGGTTGGGTTTAAAATCAGATTTTATAACTTTGTGGCTGTGCCAGCTAGTGACCATTCTGCAGAGCTGCCTCCAGAACAACATTCATGATGAAAAACGTTAACCTGTATTTCAAATGCAACCTAGCGTGAGGTAATAGGATGATAACGTTGTGTGGAAGAACTACCGTAAAATCCAATCCTACTCAAATTAGATTATGGGAGACAATTATTTGCAGTTTAGAGAGAAAGTTGGAGAATGTCAGGACGGGACGGATGGTGCCGGCTCAGTGCGCCTGGCCTCCGGTGCGTCTCCCCAGTCCGGTGAGACCTGTTCCGGTTCCACGTACCAGGCCTCCAGTGCGTCTCCCCAGTCCGGTGAGACCTGTTCCGGTTCCACGTACCAGGCCTCCAGTGCGTCTCCCCAGTCCGGTGAGACCTGTTCCGGTTCCACGTACCAGGCCTCCAGTGCGTCTCCCCAGTCCGGTGAGACCTGTTCCGGTTCCACGTACCAGGCCTCCAGTGCGTCTCCCCAGTCCGGTGAGACCTGTTCCGGTTCCACGTACCAGGCCTCCAGTGCGTCTCTTCGGCCCAGGATATCCTGCGCCAGCTCTATGCACTGTATCTCCGGTGCGTCTGCACAGCCCAGTGTGTCCTGTGTCTCCAGTGCGTCTGCACAGCCCAGTGCGTCCTGTATCTCCGGTGCGTCTGCACAGCCCAGTGCGTCCTGTGTCTCCAGTGCGTCTGCACAGCCCAGTGCGTCCTGTGTCTCCAGTGCGTCTGCACAGCCCAGTGCGTCCTGTGCCAGCGCCCCGCATTTACCGGGCGAAAGTAACCATCCAGCCAGGACGGGTTGTGACGGCTTTACGCTCAAGACCTCCAGTGCGCCTCCCCAGCCTGGTGTATGAGGCGCCTGCTCCACGCACCAGGCTTCCAGTGCATCTCCTCAGTCCGGTGAGACCTGTTCCGGCTCCACGTAGGAAGCCTCCAGTGAGGATCGATGGCCTGAAGCCTCCAGCATTGATCCGCAGTCCAGGGCCTGCAGCGAGGGTCCCCAGTCCAGGGCCTGCAGCGAGGGTCCCCAGTCCAGGGCCTGCAGCGAGGGTCCCCAGTCCAGGGCCTGCAGCGAGGGTCCCCAGTCCAGGGCCTGCAGCGAGGGTCCCCAGTCCAGGGCCTGCAGCGAGGGTCCCCAGTCCAGGACCTGCAGCGAGGGTCCCCTGTCCGGGGCCTGCAGTGAGGGTCCCCAGTCCGGGGCCTGCAGTGAAGGTCCCCAGTCCGGGGCCTGCAGCGAGGGTCCCCAGTCCAGGGCCTGCAGCGAGGGTCCCCAGTCCAGGACTTGCAGCGAGGGTCCCCAGTCCAGGACCTGCAGCGAGGGTCCCCAGTCCAGGACCTGCAGCGAGGGTCCCCAGTCCAGGACCTGCAGCGAGGGTCCCCAGTCCAGGACCTGCAGCGAGGGTCCCCAGTCCAGGACCTGCAGCGAGGGTCCCCAGTCTGGGGCCTGCAATGAGGGTCCCCAGTCCGGGGCCTGTGGAGAGGGTCCCCAGTCCGGGGCCTCTTGAGAGGGTCCTCAGTCCGGGACCTGCAATGAGGATCCCCAGTCCGGGACCTGCAATGAGGATCCCCAGTCCGGGGTCGGCGACGAGGGTCCCCGCACCAGTGGCGCCACAAAAGCAGAGGGATAAGCAGGCGGAGCGGGTCTATGCCCCGAACCGGAGCTGCCGCCAAGGGTAGATGCCCACCCGGACCCTCCCCTATAGGTTCAGGTTTGCGGCCGGGAGTCCGCACCTTTGGGGGGGTACTGTCACACCCTGACCTTAGAGAGCCGTTTTCTTTCTCTATTTGGTGAGGTCAGGGTGTGATGTGGGCTGGGAATTCTATGTGTTGTATTTCTTTGTGTTTGGCCGAGTGTGGCTCCCAATCAGAGGCAGCTGTCTCTCGTTGTCTCTGATTGGGAATCATACTTAGGTAGCCTTTTTCCCCACCTATGTTGTGGGATCTTGTTTATGGACAGGTCTTGTAGCCTATATGATGACCACAAATTACGCTGCTCCTTGGTCTCCTTCAAACAACATACGTTACACTCACTTACTCTCTGTCTGTCTGTCTGTCTGTCTGTCTGTCTGTCTGTCTGTCTGTCTGTCTGTCTGTCTGTCTCTTTTTTCTCTCTCTCTCGCTCTCTCTCTCTCTCTCTCTCTCTCTCCTCGAGAAAACCTCAAGCCAGTCTTCTACAGCGGCTAATTTCGCAATACTCATCTAGGGTCTGAGAGATGCATCATCTGGGCATTCTCTTTGTTTAGTCCCCATCTCTCCATCTATCCAACTCCCCACCTCTCCATCTCCCCATCTATCCAACTCCCCACCTCTCCATCTCCCCATCTATCCAACTCCCCACCTCTCCATCTCTCCATCCCCTCATCAACACACTGACTATTATATTCTCTATGTCTTGGTCTCTCCATCCAATCTCCCTGAAATGGTTTTACAGAGGCTGGGCCCTAGGGCTCCCTAAAGTACAAGCCTTCATCTCACTACCTCTCACAACCTCTCACTTCCTTCCACGACCTCGCACTACCTCTCACTAGTGTGAGTCTGAATGGCTGTAAAGAGACAGTACTGGAGTGGATATTGTCGTACTCTGGGGTTGTATTGTTGTACTATAGTACTGATTATACTGTTTTGATTTGTAGAAAACATAGGAGCTGCCAACAGCTTTGATCCCTCACCAGTTTATTAACAACCTGAAGTTCATTATTCATCCTGGTTATGTCAATGTTCTGTCGCTATCATCACATCCAATCACTGTCCTCAATCCAACCCCTTTGTCATCTCTATTACAACCAGCTCTCACAGTCTCAAGTCATAATCAGACGTTCATCTATGTTTCTCAAACGTTATTAAGGTTAGGGTTAAGGTTTATATAAAATATAAAAAACTTTAACCTCTAGTGGCTCCCCATCCCGCATGAGGGAACGTAATCATCGACTGACACTAATTAGCATAACGCAACGGACATAAATATTCCTAGAAAATATTCCTATTCATGAAAATCACAAGTGAAAATGTTGAGACACAGCTTAGCCTTTTGTTAATCAGCCTGTCATCTCAGATTTTCAAAATATGCTTTACTGCCAAAGCTAGACAATTTGTGTACGTTTATCGATAGCCTAGCATAGCATTTTGTCCAGCTAGCAGCAGGTAACTTGGTCACGGAAATCAGAAAAGCAATCAAATTAAATCGTTTACCTTTGGTGAACTTTGGATGTTTTCATTCACGAGACTCCCAGTTAGATAGCAAATGTTTGTTCTTCACGTTTGGCTGAGAAATCGCCCGGAAATTGAAGTCACGAAAACGGCAAAAAATATTCCAAATTACTTCCATAATATCGACAGAAACATGGCAAACGTTGTTTATAATCAATCCTCAAGGTGTTTTTCAAATATATATTCGATAATATATTCACCGGGACAATTAGTTTTTCAGTAGGACCGATTGGAATAATGGCTACCTCTGTATTTTACCCGAGAATCACTCTGGGAGCATCAGGTGACCACTTGCGCAATGTAGCTGCTTACGGGTATTCTTCAACATTAATGCGTAAAACTACGTCACAATGCTGTAGACACCTTGGGGAATACGGAGAAAAAGTAATCTGGTTGATAGCCCATTCACTGCTCAATAGGGACGCATTGGAACGCAGCGCTTTCAAAACATGAGGCACTTCCGGATTGGATTTTTCTCAGGCTTTCGCCTGCAACATCAGTTCTGTTATACTCACAGACAATATTTTTTACAGTTTTGGAAACGTTAGTGTTTTCTATCCTAAGCTGTCAATTATATGCATATTCTAGCATCTTGTCCTGACAAAATATCCTGTTTACTACGGGAACGTTATATTTTCCAAAAATACTGCCCCCTAGTCACATCGCTGGATTCAAACTTGCAACCAATAGAACCAGAGGCAGATGCTTAAGCCCATCCAACATCCCCATCCACAACGCCTCTTTGAAAGTAACAGAGCTCACTGTTGCCCCTAGTGGCCGGTTTCCACCTCATCTCCCAACGTCCTCAGACATGGTGGACGTTCAATATGGACTTGCTTCATCATTCCATCCAGTCACTGTCCTTATTCTAACCCTCTTAATAAACAACAGTCTGATAAATGACACGGGTGGCTGTCATCCTCCTTCTAGACCTATTAGTCTTGTTTAGGAAGGGGGAGAGAGGGAGGTAGGGTGGCTCGCTCCCTCTCTCTCGGTCTCTCTTGGTCTCTCTCGGTCTCTCTCTCTCTCTCTGTCTCCTTCTCTCTCTTTATCTCTCTCTCCCTTCCTCCCTCCCTCTCTCTCTCCCTCTCTCTCGGTCTCTCTCCCTCTCTCTGTCTCTCTCCCTCTCTCTCGGTCTCTCTCCCTCCCTCCCTCTCTCTCTCTCCTCTCTCTCTCTCTCTCTCTCTCTCTCTCTCTCTCCTCTTTCTTTCTCTCTCTACCTCCCTCTCTCTCTATCTTTCTCTCTCACTCTCAGAAATAGAACAAGCAGCCAAGATGGCTCCCTTATATCCTCATAGTGATGGTAGGGGACCAGAGGCTGTTCTCTCCCCACCTCTTTATAATCACCGGGGCGTTGCTCCTCCCCCATTTCTCTATAATCACCGGGGCGATGCTCCTCCCCCATTTCTCTATAATCACCGGGGCGATGCTCCTCCCCCATTTCTCTATAATCACCGGGGCGATGCTCCTCCCCCATTTCTTTATAATCACCGGGGCAATGCTCCTCCCCCATTTCTTTATAATCACCGGGGCGATGCTCGGGTGCCTCCTTCATTTGCATAATACCATCCTGACACTTTCACTTCCGTCATCCATCACCGTCCGCGACCGCATGAATCCCCCCCCCCCTGCCCGCTCCTCATGGCCCTCCTGCTCCCTCCATCACTCCCCCTCTTCACCTCTCCTCCTCCGCTCCCTTTGCATCCCCTCTCTCTTCTCTCCCCTCTCTGATTGCGTCCTGTGTTTATCTGGCCAAGCACAAAAGATTGATTCCCTACTGTCTGCCTGCCTTATGTTCAGCAGATAGGGATTTTCACCGAGTGATGAAGCACCCAGTCAGCTAATGATAAACAGAAAACACATATTCAAAAGCATGAGGAGAGGGACCTCTATCTCTCCCTCTCACCTCTTCTCTCTTTATCCCCAACTATCTCCATTCCTTCCTCCCTCTCATCCCCTCTGCCATGTAGAGAGAGAGAGAGAGAGAGAGAGAGAGAGAGAGAGAGAGAGAGAGAGAGAGAGAGAGAGAGAGAGAGAGAGAGAGAGAGAGAGAGAGAGAGAGATGTCAGGTTAAGGAAGTGAACATATCATTATTGGAGTTCAATTCGAAACTCACTTGTTTTTACGTCACTCCTTCTACATTTGTATCTCTTGATTTTCTACTGGGGGTAATAAAGAAGAAACGTGTAAATGAAGGGAGAGAATGGGGAAGAAATTAAGCAACTAAAATCAAACTGTCCGTGGTTTTGATGGCTGGTCTTGCTCTGTTCTGCTACATACGACTGTGTGAGAACTGACAGGCCTTGTGTTTTAAGAGCATATCTAGGTGAAATGATCCAATCATAGACGGGATGCATTGGAATAGCCTTTACGAAGCTGAGATTGGTACAAGAGGAGGTTGGTTTACTACTATTGTAGAGGGTCAAACAAAAACTATTCCAACTGAATATATGTATTATTACAGGCTTCTGTGTTTAACCTTTGACCCACCTAAATGTAGGCCTGTGCTATGACTGTAGCAACGTAGCGAAAGCATATTCACCATTCACACAAACTAGATCTGTTCACACTGTTATTGAACAGCTAACATGTGACTTTAATAAGAACGCTCTATGACGTGATACAGCACATATAAAACACTTTATCATCAGACCAAACATCCCTTTATGTGCTAAAACCTACATTATGCCTAGACTTTGAGCAAGTGCACTAAAAGTCTGCAAAGTTTCTCTTCTCCTCGATAACAAAATACCATTAGCTGCTGTCACATACAGGAGAAGAGAGATTCTTTGCTTTATTGAAATGAGATTGAAATGATAAATCTCCCTCCCCTGTTAAAACAGAGAGACTCATAAGCCTGGTGTGGGGGATAGGGATTAGACAGTATGGAGGAGGGAGATGAAGAAGGAAGGATAGAGAGAGAGAGAGAGAGAGAGAGAGAGAGAGAGAGAGAGAGAGAGAGAGAGAGAGAGAGAGAGAGAGAGAGAGGGAGATGAATAAATAGTACGGAGAGAGAGAGAGAGAGAGATGAAAAAAAGAGTGAGATGAGAGAGAGAAAGTTGAATAAAGAGTGAGATGAGAGAGAGACATGAAAAAAGAATGAGATGAGAGAGAGAGAGAGAGATGAAAGAAGAGTGAGATGAGAGAGAGAGATTAATAAAGAGTAAGATGAGAGAGAGACATGAAAAAAGAATGAGATGAGAGAGAGAGAGAGAGAGAGATGAAAGAAGAGTGAGATGAGAGAGAGAGATTAATAAAGAGAGAGAGAGAGAGGGAGAGAGAGACAGAGAGAGAGAGAGAGAGATACACAGAGAGAGAGAGAGGGGGGAGAGATACACAGAGAGAGAGAGAGAGATGAATATAGAGTGAGATGGAGAGAGAGATTAATAAAAAGAGAGAGAGAGAGAGAGAGAGAGAGAGAGAGATACACAGAGAGAGAGAGAGGGGGGAGAGATACACAGAGAGAGAGAGAGAGAGAGAGAGAGATACACACACAGAGAGAGAGAGAGAGAGAGAGAGAGAGATGAATAAAGAGTGAGATGGAGAGATAGTGAAAGAAAGAGATGAAGCGAGACAGAAATTCATAATAAATCAAAAGGTGTCGTGGGGAACATCACTGATATTAAAATCAGAGGCAGACAGATCTATATGAAAAAATGCAGATTTGAAAATGCAAATAAGTTCGTCGTCGCCCGAGGGGGGGGGGGGGGGGTCGAAGATATGGTGACAACACCAAGAGAAAGACATTCATATGGAGCTTTGATGTTTTTTGGAATGCAATTTATGCGACCGACGTACACAATTCACCAAATTAATGCTGCTGAAAATAAGGTTTCTATACCGTAGTGGGTTTCTCCTGGTTTTATTACAACTCACACAAATCTTTACAAACGTACATCTCATACGTTTTGTTTTTCAATTATTTCTTGTCATCTCATTCAGTTTAGTTCAAAATTCAAACAAATGTGACAGCGTTGTCACTGGCATAACAATTACACTTGGAAATCCATGTCATAACGCATATGAGCTAAATGACTAAATTATAATTTAAAAACTAAATTGGCCTCAATACCAATACCGCACACATCTAGACATGTGAATATGTTAGGCAACATACAAGTAAGCCCACAGACAGTGGGCTTTATTATTTCACTTCCCTTTCCATCAACCTTTCAGCTTGAGGTCAGGCTCTGTCTTCCCCTGCTTCTCACAAGCCACCAACAGACTCAACGTCGAGATAAATGAAGAGGGCAGAAATGGAGGGATGCCTGTCTGTCTGTCTGTCTGTCTGTCTGTCTGTCTGTCCGTCCGTCTGTCTGTCCGTCCGTCCGTCCGTCCGTCTGTCCGTCTGTCCGTCTGTCTGTCCGTCTGTCCGTCTGTCCGTCTGTCCGTCTGTCCGTCTGTCCGTCTGTCTGTCTGTCTGTCTGTCTGTCTGTCTGTCTGTACGGGCCTAAACTGGTCTACTGTCATCTTCCATAGATAGAGACACGGGACGAGCCTGGTCTACTGTCATCTTCTATAGATAGAGACACGGGACGAGCCTGGTCTACTGTCATCTTCTATAGATAGAGACACGGGGCGAGCCTGGTCTACTGTCATCTTCTATAGATAGAGACACGGGACGAGCCTGGTCTACTGTCATCTTCCATAGATAGAGACACGAGACGAGCCTGGTCTACTGTCATCTTCTATAGATAGAGACACGGGACGAGCCTGGTCTACTGTCATCTTCTATAGATAGAGACACGGGGCGAGCCTGGTCTACTGTCATCTTCTATAGATAGAGACACGGGACGAGCCTGGTCTACTGTCATCTTCTATAGATAGAGACACGGGACGAGCCTGGTCTACTGTCATCTTCTATAGATAGAGACACGGGACGAGCCTGGTCTACTGTCATCTTCTATATAGATAGAGACATGGGACTAGCCTGGTCTACTATCATCTTCTATAGATAGAGACATGAGATTAACCTGGTTTACTGTCATCTTCCATAGATAGAGACATGAGACTAACCTGGACTACACACACACACACGCGCGCACACGCATGCACACACACACACACACACAATGTGATCGTGGTCCTCGTGAAGCAACAATGGTGAATCAAGATTGTACTGTAACAGACCAGACAGGAAGAGATGTTATACTGTAACAGACCAGACAGGAAGAGATGTTATACTGTAACAGACCAGACAGGAAGAGATGTTATACTGTAACAGACCAGACAGGAAGAGATGTTATACTGTAAGAGACCAGACAGGAAGAGATGTTATACTGTAACAGACCAGACAGGAAGAGATATTATACTGTGACAGACCAGACAGGAAGAGATATTATACTGAAAAAGACCAGACAGGAAGATATATTATACTGTGACAGACCAGACAGGAAGAGATGTTATACTGTAAGAGACCAGACAGGAAGAGATGTTATACTGTAACAGACCAGACAGGAAGAGATATTATACTGTAACAGACCAGACAGGAAGAGATATTATACTGTAACAGACCAGACAGGAAGAGATGTTATACTGTAACAGACCAGACAGGAAGAGATGTTATACTGTAACAGACCAGACAGAAAGAGATATTATACTGTAACAGACCAGACAGGAAGAGATTGTAACAGACCAGACAGGAAGAGATGTTATACTGTGACAGACCAGACAGGAAGAGATGTTATACTGTGACAGACCAGACAGGAAGAGATGTTATACTGTGACAGACCAGACAGGAAGAGATTGTAACAGACCAGACAGGAAGAGATGTTATACTGTAACAGACCAGACAGGATGAGATATTATACTGAAAAAGACCAGACAGGAAGAAATATTATACTGTGACAGACCAGACAGGAAGAGATGTTATACTGTGACAGACCAGACAGGAAGAGATTGTAACAGACCAGACAGGAAGAGATGTTATACTGTAACAGAACAGACAGGAAGAGATATTATACTGTAACAGACCAGACAGGAAGAGATGTTATACTGTATCAGACCAGACAGGAAGAGATGTTACACTGTAACAGACCAGACAGGAAGAGATATTATACTGTAACAGACCAGACAGGAAGAGATATTATACTGTAACAGACCAGACAGGAAGAGATATTATACTGTAACAGACCAGACAGGAAGAGATGTTACACTGTAACAGACCAGACAGGAAGAGATGTTATACTGTGACAGACCAGACAGGAAGAGATATTATACTGTAACAGACCAGACAGGAAGAGATATTATACTGTGACAGACCAGACAGGAAGAGATGTTATACTGTAAAAGACCAGACAGGAAGAGATATTATACTGTAACAGACCAGACAGGAAGAGATGTTATACTGTAAAAGACCAGACAGGAAGAGATATTATACTGTAACAGACCAGACAGGAAGAGATGTTATACTGTGACAGACCAGACAGGAAGAGATTGTAACAGACCAGACAGGAAGAGATGTTATACTGTAAGAGACCAGACATGAAGAGATATTATACTGTAACAGACCAGACAGGAAGAGATGTTATACTGTAACAGAACAGACAGGATGAGATATTATACTGAAAAAGACCAGACAGGAAGAGATATTATACTGTAACAGACCAGACAGGAAGAGATGTTATACTGTGACAGACCAGACAGGAAGAGATGTTATACTGTAACAGACCAGACAGGAAGAGATGTTATACTGTGACAGACCAGACAGGAAGAGATGTTATACTGTGACAGACCAGACAGGAAGAGATATTATACTGTAACAGACCAGACAGGAAGAGATGTTATACTGTGACAGACCAGACAGGAAGAGATGTTATACTGTAACAGACCAGACAGCAAGAGATATTATACTGTAACAGACCAGACAGGAAGAGATGTTATACTGTAACAGACCAGACAGGAAGAGATATTATACTGTGACAGACCAGACAGGAAGAGATGTTATACTGTAACAGACCAGACAGGAAGAGATATTATACTGTGACAGACCAGACAGGAAGAGATTGTAACAGACCAGACAGGAAGAGATGTTATACTGTGACAGACCAGACAGGAAGAGATTGTAACAGACCAGACAGGAAGAGATGTTATACTGTAACAGAACAGACAGGAAGAGATATTATACTGTGACAGACCAGACAGGAAGAGATATTATACTGTAACAGACTAGACAGGAAGAGGTGTTATACTGTATCAGACCAGACAGGAAGAGATGTTACACTGTAACAGACCAGACAGGAAGAGATATTATACTGTAACAGACCAGACAGGAAGAGATGTTATACTGTGACAGACCAGACAGGAAGAGATGTTATACTGTAAAAGACCAGACAGGAAGAGATATTATACTGTATAAGACCAGACAGGAAGAGATATTATACTGTAACAGACCAGACAGGAAGAGATATTATACTGTGACAGACCAGACAGGAAGAGATAATATACTGTAACAGACCAGACAGGAAGAGATATTATACTGTAACAGACCAGACAGGAAGAGATGTTATACTGTAACAGACCAGACAGGAAGAGATGTTATACTGTAACAGACCAGACAGGAAGACGACAAATGCTACTAATTAAAGTTCCACCAGACTACTAATTAAAGTTCCACCAGACTGTTAATGAAAGTTCCACCAGACTGTTAATTAAAGTTCCACCAGACTGCTAATTAAAGTTCCACCAGACTGCTAATTAAAGTTCCACCAGACTGCTAATTAAAGTTCCACCAGACTGTTAATTAAAGTTCCACCAGACTGTTAATTAAAGTTCCACCAGACTGTTAATGAAAGTTCCACCAGACTGTTAATTAAAGTTCCACCAGACTGCTAATTAAAGTTCCACCAAACTGCTAATTAAAGTTCCACCAGACTGCTAATTAAAGTTCCACCAGACTACTAATTAAAGTTCCACCAGACTGATAATTAAAGTTCCACCAGACTGTTAATTAAAGTTCCACCAGACTACGAATTAAAGTTCCACTAGACTGCTAATTAAAGTTCTACCAGACTGTTAATTAAAGTTCCACCAGACTACTAATTCAATTTCCACCAGACTGCTAATTAAAGTTCCACCAGACTACTAATTAAACTTTCACCAGACTGCTAAATAAAGTTCCACCACACTGCTAATTAAAGTTACACCAGACTGCTAATTAAAGTTCCACCAGACTGTTAATTAAAGTTCCACCAGACTGCTGATTAAAGTTCCACCAGACTGTTAATTAAAGTTCCACCAGACTGCTAATTAAAGTTCCACCAGACTGCTAATTAAAGTTCCACAAGACTACTAATTAAACTTTCACCAGACTGCTAATTAAAGTTCCACCAGACTGCTAATTAAAGTTCCACCAGACTGTTAATTAAAGTTCCACCAGACTACTAATTAAAGTTCCACCAGACTGATAATTAAAGTTCCACCAGAATACGAATTAAAGTTCCACCAGTCTGCTAATTAAAGTTCTACCAGACTGTTAATTAAAGTTCCACCAGACTACTAATTCAATTTCCACCAGACTGCTAATTAAAGTTCCACCAGACTGCTAATTAAAGTTCCACCAGACTGCTAATTAAAGTTCCACCAGACTACTAATTAAAGTTCCACCAGACTGTTAATTAAAGTTCCACCAGACTGTTAATGAAAGTTCCACCAGACTGTTAATTAAAGTTCCACCAGACTGCTAATTAAAGTTCCACCAGACTGCTAATTAAAGTTCCACCAGACTGCTAATTAAAGTTCCACCAGACTGTTAATTAAAGTTCCACCAGACTGTTAATTAAAGTTTCACCAGACTGTTAATTAAAGTTCCACCAGACTGTTAATTAAAGTTCCACCAGACTGTTAATTAAAGTTCCACCAGACTACTAATTCAATTTCCACCAGACTGCTAATTAAAGTTCCACCAGACTGTTAATTAAAGTACCACCAGACTGCTAATTAAAGTTCCACCAGACTGCTAATTAAAGTTCCACCAGACTACTAATTAAAGTTCCACCAGACTGCTAATTAAAGTTCCACCAGACTGTTAATTAAAGTTCCACCAGACTGTTAATTAACGTTCCACCACACTGCTAATTAAAGTTCCACCAGACTGCTGATTAAAGTTCCACCAGACTGCTAATTAAAGTTCCACCAGACTACTAATTAAACTTTCACCAGACTGCTAATTAAAGTTCCACCACACTGCTAATTAAAGTTCCACCAGACTGCTAATTAAAGTTCCACCAGACTGCTAATTAAAGTTCCACAAGACTACTAATTAAACTTTCACCAGACTTTTAATTAAAGTTCCACCAGACTGCTAATTAAAGTTCCACCAGACTGTTAATTAAAGTTCCACCAGACTACTAATTAAAGTTCCACCAGACTGTTAATTAAAGTTCCACCAGAATACGAATTAAAGTTCCACCAGTCTGCTTATTAAAGTTCTACCAGACTGTTAATTAAAGTTCCACCAGACTACTAATTCAATTTCCACCAGAATGCTAATTAAAGTTCCACCAGACTACTAATTAAAGTTCCACCAGACTGCTAATTAAAGTTCCACCAGACTGTTAATTAAAGTTCCACCAGACTGTTAATTAAAGTTCCACCAGACTGCTAATTAAAGTTCCACCAGACTGCTAATTAAAGTTCCACCAGACTGCTAATTAAAGTTCCACCAGACTGCTAATTAAAGTTCCACCAGACTGTTAATTAAAGTTCCACCAGACTGCTAATTAAAGTTCCACCAGACTGTTAATGAAAGTTCCACCAGACTGTTAATTAAAGTTCCACCAGACTGCTAATTAAAGTTCCACCAGACTGCTAATTAAAGTTCCACCAGACTGCTAATTAAAGTTCCACCAGACTGTTAATTAAAGTTCCACCAGACTGTTAATTAAAGTTTCACCAGACTGTTAATTAAAGTTCCACCAGACTGTTAATTAAAGTTCCACCAGACTGTTAATTAAAGTTCCACCAGACTACTAATTCAATTTCCACCAGACTGCTAATTAAAGTTCCACCAGACTGTTAATTAAAGTACCACCAGACTGCTAATTAAAGTTCCACCAGACTGCTAATTAAAGTTCCACCAGACTACTAATTAAAGTTCCACCAGACTGCCAATTAAAGTTCCACCTGACTGTTAATTAAAGTTCCACCAGACTGCTAAATAAAGTTCCACCAGACTACTAATTAAAGTTCCACCAGACTTTTAATTAAAGTTCCACCAGACTGCTAAATAAAGTTCCACCAGACTACTAATTAAAGTTCCACCAGACTGCTAATTAAAGTTCCACCAGACTGCTAATTAAAGTTCCACCAGACTGTTAATTAATGTTCCACCACACTGCTAATTAAAGTTCCACCAGACTGCTAATTAAAGTTCCACCAGACTGTTAATTAACGTTCCACCACACTGCTAATTAAAGTTCCACCAGACTACTAATTAAAATTCCACCAGACTGCCAATTAAAGTTCCACCTGACTGTTAATTCAATTTCCACCACACTGTTAATTAAAGTTCCACCAGACTTTTAATTAAAGTTCCACCACACTGCTAATTAAAGTTCCACCAGACTGCTAATTAAAGTTCCACCAGACTGTTAATTAACGTTCCACCACACTGCTAATTAAAGTTCCACCAGACTGCTAATTAAAGTTCCACCAGACTGCTAATTAAAGTTCCACCAGACTACTAATTAAAGTTCCACCAGACTGCTGATTAAAGTTCCACCAGACTGTTAATTAAAGTTCCACCAGACTGCTAATTAATGTTCCACCACACTGCTAATTAAAGTTCCACCAGACTGCTGAATACATTTTGAACTGGACTGCTGATTAAATATTTGTTTTTGCCTTCTTTACTTTCTTTACCGAAGCTAAATAAAAATATTGTTTTGTACTTATTTTCTGTCGACGTAAATCTGTAAAGGAAAATCCATGGCAGGAAATCCTTCCCAAATCCTTAGAAAATCCAATAATATTTGCATAGAGCTTAAAACATGCAAAGTCCCTGAGTATGAATTAATCTGGAAAGCCATGGTTTTGGTTCAGCAATAAAACGGGATTGTGACTGAGAGTGAGAGGTTTCATTCCTTCAGCTACGACCTCGTCGCCTCTAAGTTACTGAGGAAATTCAACAAAAAAGACTATAAGGGACCAGAGATGTCCGTTTTCCTATGTTCCGTAGCTACTTCAGTAGTATATATATATATCAGTAGAATATCAAACATAGAATACCAAACACAATGTATATATTTGTTTTTTTGTCACACGCTTGGTTATTAACAGGTGTGGACTAACAGTGAAAGGCGTACTTACAGGCCCTTCCCAACAATAAAGAGTTAAGGAAAACAGAGAAATTATCCAGAAGTAAAACACCAAATGATCAAATTAACAACATGTACACAGTGAGTAACATTCATCTTCAATGGCTTTACACAGTGAGTAACACAACTCTTCAATGGCTTTACACAGTGAGTAACACTCCTCTTCAATGGCTTTACACAGTGAGTAACACACCTCTTCAATGGCTTTACACAGTGAGTAACACTCATCTTCAATGGCTTTACACAGTGAGTAACACACCTCTTCAATGGCTTTACACAGTGAGTAACACACCTCTTCAATGGCTTTACACAGTGAGTAACACTCCTCTTCAATGGCTTTACACAGTGAGTAACACTCCTCTTCAATGGCTTTACACAGTGAGTAACACTCCTCTTCAATGGCTTTACACAGTGAGTAACACACATCTTCAATGGCTTTACACAGTGAGTAACACTCATCTTCAATGGCTTTACACAGTGAGTAACACTCATCTTCAATGACTTTACACAGTGAGTAACACTCCTCTTCAATGGCTTTACACAGTGAGTAACACACCTCTTCAATGGCTTTACACAGTGAGTAACACTCCTCTTCAATGGCTTTACACAGTGAGTAACACTCCTCTTCAATGGCTTTACACAGTGAGTAACACTCCTCTTCAATGGCTTTACACAGTGAGGAACACACCTCTTCAATGGCTTTACACAGTGAGTAACACACCTCTTCAATGGCTTTACACAGTGAGTAACACTCATCTTCAATGGCTTTACACAGTGAGTAACACTCCTCTTCAATGTCTTAACACAGTGAGTAACACTCCTCTTCAATGGACGTGGATCAGAAACCAGTCAGTATCTGGTGTGACCACCATTTGTCTCATGCAGCGTAACATGTCTCCTTGGCATAGAGGTGATCAGGCTGTTGATTGTGTCCTGTGGAATGTTGTTCCACTCCTCTTCAATGGCTTTGTGAAGTTGCTAAATATTGGCGGGAAGTGGAACACGCTGTCGTACACATCGATCCAGAGCATCCCAAACATGCTCAATGGGTGACATGCCTGGTGAGTAATGCAGGCCATGGAAGAACTAGGACATTTTCAGCTTCCAGGAATTGTGTACAGATCCTTGTGACATGGAGCAGAGCATTATCATGCTGAAACATGAGGTGATGGCGGTGGATGAATGGCACAACAATGGGCCTCAGGATCTCGTCACGGTATCTCTGTGCATTATCATGCTGAAACATGAGGTGATGGCGGCAGATGAAGGACACAACAATGGGCCTCAGGATCTCGTCACGGTATCTCTGTGCATTATCATGCTGAAACATGAGGTGATGGCGGCAGATGAAGGACACAACAATGGGCCTCAGGATCCCGTCACGGTATCTCTATGCATTATCATGCTGAAACATGAGGTGATGGCGGCAGATGAATGGCACAACAATGGGCCTCAGGATCTCGTCATGGTATCTCTGTGCACTAATTGCTATCGATAAAATGCAATTGTGTTTGTTGTCCGTAGCTTATGCCTCCCCATACCATAACCCCACCACCAACACGGAGCACTCTGTTCACAACGTTGACATCAGCACACTGCTCGCCCACACGATGCCATCTGCCATCTGCCCGGTACAGTTGAAACCGGGATTCATCCATGAAGAGCAGTGGTGTAAAGTACGTAGTAAAGATACTTTAAAAAATACTTTAAAGTACTACTTAAGAAGTTTTTGGGGATATCTGTACTTTACTATCTATATTTTTGACAACTTTTACTTCTCTACATTACTAAAGAAAACAATGTACTTTTTACTTCATATATTTTCCCTGACACCCAAAAGTACTTGTCACATTTTGAATGCTTAGCAGGACAGGAAAATGGTCCAATTCACATATTTATCAAGAGAACATCCCTGGTCATCCCTAATGCTTCTGATCTGGCAGACTCACTTATCACAAATGCTTCGTTTGTAAATTATGTCTGGGTGTTGGAGTGTACCCCTGGCGATCCGTGAAAGAAATTATAAAAAATATGCCGCCTAATATAAGGAATGTGAAATGATTTATACTTTTACTTTTGATACTTAAGTGTATTTAAAACCAAATACTTTTAGACTTATACTCAAGTAGTATTTTACTGTGTGACTTTCACTTTTACTTGAGTCATTTTCTATTAAGGTATCTCTACGTTTAGTACAGTATGACCTTTGGGTAGTTTTTCCACCGCTGGTGAAGAGCACACTTCTCCAGCATCCCAGCCTAAAAGCCCAAACAGCAAGCAACACAGATGTAGAAACACAGTGGCTAGGAAACCTCCCTGGAAGGGCAGGAATCTAAACAATCATTGACCTTCTGGTTACAGTAAAGTACAGTAAAGTGCAGTAAAGTACAGTAAAGTGCAGTAAAGTGCAGTAAAGTGCAGTAAAGAACAGTAAAGTACATTAAAGTGCAGTAAAGTACAGTAAAGGACAGTAAAGTGCAGTAAAGTACAGTGAAGTACAGTAAAGTGCAGTAAAGTACAGTAAAGTACCGTAAAGTGCTGTAAAGTACAGAAAAGTGCAGTAAAGTACAGTAAAGTGCAGTAAGGTACAGTAAAGTACAGTGTATATGAACAATACAAACACAAGTCTTCATTTGCAAAAAACACCAAACAACCAAGATCCATGATCCTCGGAACAAATTCTAAACAAACACCTCATAGAGAACATAGCACTAAACACAACGGTGTTGGCCTATATTCGTGTTGAAGTGCTCTCTACTTCGACACAGATGCTTTTCATACACCATTAATTGCCTGAATAGTTTGTCTGCAAAATTTCTAATGTGCTATAAATTCTGTGTTTGTTTTTACAGTGTTGACAGCATAGAACACTGTAAGCATGTCATTGAATCCTTGGAACAGCCAACGTCAGCTGAGCTGAAAGACAAAACCACTAGGCTCTCGTTTGCTGGCTCGCTGGCTCTCTCTCTCTCTCTCTCTCTCTCTCTTACTCTCTCTCTTTTTCTTTCTCTCTCTCTGGTTCTCTCTCTGGCTCGCTCTGCTTCTCTCTCCCAATCTATATCTCTCTCTGGCTCTCTCTCTGGCTCTCTCTCAGGCTCTCTCTCTGGCTTTCTCTCTGGCTCTTTCTCTGGCTCTCTCTCTGGCTCTTTCTCGGGCTCTCTCTCTGGCTCTCAATTCAATTCAATTCTGGGCTTTATTGGCATGGGAAACATGTCTCAAGTAAGGTATATAATATATAAATTAAACAATAAAAATTAACAGTAGACATCACACATACAGAAGTTTCAAAACAATAAAGACATTACAAATGTCATATTATATATCTCTGGCTCTCTATCTGGCTCTATATATATATATATATATCAGTGTTTTTACAATGTGCAAATGGTAAAGGACACAAGATAAAATAAATAAGCATAGATATGTGTTGTATTTACAATGGTGCGTGTTCTTCACTGGTTGCCCTTTCTCGTGGCAACAGGTCACAAATCTTGCTGCTCTGATGCTCTCTCTCTGGCTCTTTCTCTGGCTCTCTAGCTCTGGCTCATTCCAATTCAATTCTCTGGCTTTCTTTCTCTGGCTCTCTCTCTGGCTCTTTCTCTGGCTCTTTCTCTGGCTCTCTCTCTGGATCTTTCTCTCTCTCTCTGGATTCTTTCTCTGGCTCTGTCTTTCTCTGGTTCTCTCTCTGGCTCTCTCTCTGCTCTTTCTCTGGCTTCTCTCTTTCTCTGGCTCTCTCTCTGTCTTTCTCTGGTCTCTCTCTGCTCTATCTCTGTCGTTCTCTGGCTTCTCTCTCTCTCTGGCTCTCTCTCTGGCTCCTCTAGCTCTCTTCAATCCAATTCAATTCAAGGGGCTTTATTGGCATGGGAAACATGTGTTAACATTGCCAAAGCAAGTGAGGTAGATGTCTTTCTCTGTCTTCTCTCTCTCTCTCTCTCTCTGATTCTCTCTCTGTCTCGCTCTGTCTTTCTCTGATTCTCTCTCTGTCTCTCTCTCTGTCTTTCTCTGCTTCTCTCTCTCTGTCTTTCTCTGCTTCTCTCTCTCTCTCTTTGTCATTCTCTGCTTCTCGCTCTCTTTCTCTTTGTGCCTCTCTCTCTCTGGCTCTCTCTCTTTTCCTCTTTCTGTGTCTCTCTCTCTCTCTGGCCCTCTCTCTGGCCCTCCCTCTGTGTCTCTCTCTGGCTCTCTCTCTGGCTCTCTCTCTGGCTCTCTCTCTCTCTGGTTCTCTCTGGCTCTCTCCCTCTCTCTCTGTCTCTCTCTGTCTCAATTCAAATCAATTCAAGGGGCTTTATTGGCATGGGAAACATGTGTTAACATTGCCAAAGCAAGTGAGGTTGATATTATACAAAAGTGAAATAAACAATAAAAATTAACAGTAAACATTACACATACAGAAGTTTCAAAACAATAAAGACATTGCAAATGTCATATATATATATATATATATATACGTGTTTTAACAATGCACAAATGGTTAAAGTACACAGGGGAAAATAAATAAGCATAATTACGGGTTGTATTTACAATGGTGTTTGTTCTTCACTGGTTGCACTTTTCTTGTGGCAACAGGTCACAAATCTTGCTGCTGTGATGGCACTCTCTCTCTCTCTCTCTCTCTCTCTCTCTCTCTCTCTCTCTCTCTCTCTCTCTCTCTCTCTCTCTCTCTCTGACCAGGGAACTATGGTGGTAGGACCAGGGAACTATGGTGGTAGGACCAGGGAACTAGGACCAGGGACCTATGGTGGTAGGCAGGGACCTATGGTGGTAGGACCAGGGAACTAAGGTGGTAGGACCAGGGAACTATGGTGGTAGAACCAGGGAACTATGGTGGCAGAACCAGGGAACTATGGTGGTAGAACCAGGGAACTATGGTGGCAGAACCAGGGAACTATGGTGGTAGAACCAGGGAACTATGGTGGTAGAACCAGGGAACTATGGTGGCAGAACCAGGGACCTATGGTGGTCGGATCAGGGAACTGTGGTGGTAAGACCAGGGAACTAGGACCAGGGAACTATGGTGGTAGGACCAGGGAACTATGGTGGTAGGACCAGGGAGCTATGGTGGTAATACCAGGGAACTATGGTGGTAGTGTCAGGGAGCTATGGTGGTAGGACCAGGGAGCTATGGTGGTAATACCAGGGAACTATGGTGGTAGGACCAGGAAGCTATGGTGGTAGGACCAGGGACCTATGGTGGTAGGACCAGGGAGCTATGGTGGTAGGACCAGGGAACTATGGTGGCAAGACCAAGGAACTATGGTGGTAGGACCAGGGAACTATGGTGGTAGGACCAGGGACCTATGGTGGTAGGATCAGGGAACTATGGTGGTAGGATCAGGGAACTATGGTGGTAGGATCAGGGAACTATGGTGGTAGGACCAGGGAACTATGGTGGTAGGACCAGGGAACTATGGTGGTAGGACCAGGGAACTATGGTGGTAGGACCAAGGAACTATGGTGGTAGGACCAGGGAACTATGGCTATAGTAGTGTTATATGTGCCTGTATTAAGGGATTGTAAATGTACTTGTTGAGATGAACAACGTGTACATAAACAGAGGAATAGAAGATGATGGCTACGTCCCAAATGAAACCCTGTTCCCTATACAGTCAACTACTTTTGACCTGAGCTCTATGGGCCTAGTGCACTACATAATAAGGTGCAATTTGGGAGGCATTCAACGTCTCCAATTAATCAGATTTAGATTTAAGTGATCAGACCGTAATTAATCACGTGAAGAGAACGATCCTTGACAATGATGCAGCTGTGAAGACAGTGGTTATGGTTCCTCTGTGTGTGTGTGTGTGTGTGTGTGTGTGTGTGTGTGTGTGTGTGTGTGTGTGTGTGTGTGTGTGTGTGTGTGTGTGTGTGTGTGTGTGTGTGTGTGTGTGTGTGTGTGTGTGTGTGTGTGTGTGTGTGTGAGAGAGAGTGCTTGTGTAGCAGGGGCCCTCTGCGCCCCTCTGAGGTCCCTCTTACAGACACAAAGGTCACCCAGGGCTGCATTAAAGGAGTTTTGTGACAATGTCACCTACATTACAGTCACTTAACATAACAGATGTAGTGAATGTCAAACAAATAATGGGAGGCTGCGGATGGAGAGGAAGGCGATGGAGTGGAGGATGGAGAGGGGTGATGGAAAGGGAGATTTTAAAAAAAAAAATTATTTTACCAGGCAAGTCAGAGAGGGGTGGAGAGGAGGGGGATGGAGAGGGGTGGAGATGAGGGGGATGGAGAGGGGTGGAGATGAGGGGGATGGAGAGGGGTGGAGAGGAGGGGGATGGAGAGGGGGGGGGGGTGGAGAGGAGGGATGGAGAGGGGGTGGAGAGGAAGGGGATGGAGAGGGGGGTGGAGAGGAGGGGAATGGAGAGGAGGGGAATGGAGAGGAAGGGAATGGAGAGGAAGGGAATGGAGAGGAGGGGAATGGAGAGGAGGGGAAAGGAGAGGAAGGGAATGGAGAGGAAGGGAATGGCGAGGAAGGGAATGGAGAGGAAGGGAATGGAGAGGAAGGGAATGGAGAGGAGGGGAATGGAGAGGAAGGGAATGGAGAGGAAGGGAATGGAGAGGAGGGGAATGGAAAGGAGGGGAATGGAAAGAAGGGGAATGGAGAGGAGGGGAATGGAGAGGAGGGGAATGGAAAGGAGGGGAATGGAGAGGAGGGGAATGGAAAGGAGGGGAATGGAAAGAAGGGGAATGGAGAGGAGGGGAATGGAGAGGAGGGGAATGGAAAGGAGGGGAATGGAGAAGAGGGGAATGGAAAGGAGGGGAATGGAGAGGAGGGGAATGGAAAGGAGGGGAATGGAGAGGAGGGGAATGGAGAGGAAGGGAATGGAGAGGAAGGGAATGGAGAGGAGGGGAATGGAAAGCAGTTATATTATATTTCTAAAGCAGTTATGTTATTTTGCTTTATCTCATTTCCCAAAAAAACTGCAGTGATAAACAAATAGTCTTTAATTTAGTATGTTGCAATTCCCAAATAACTGCAGTGATGTACCAATAGAGTCTTGTGTTTTGGTATGTTCCACAGGCCTTACTTCTTAGATTCCAACTGAAGTTACCATGTTACAAAAAAGCATATTCACTTTCTTCAAACTGGCAGATTTAGTCCGCTCATATAGATGCAGGATTCCAGAGAAGAGAAGCTTAGGAAGATTATTTCTCCTTTGTGTGTCTGACTGCAGTACTCAGCAGAGGCAGACAGGACGGTAGGATACAGGTATTGAGCTCTGAGCTGAGGCGAGAGAGGAGAAGAAGGGAGGGATCTGGGGGCATTGTGTGTTTGAGAACAAAGGAAGGAACATAGTTTCCTGGCATCACACGGCAGGTTATCACACGGCAAATTATATTCATTATGTTTATCAAAGGCATGGCAGGTCAGGCTTTAAGCCAGCAGTGACCCTGGAAATCGCATTCTGAATGAACACAGTTCATACTTATTGTATTGAACAAGAGGTGATCTGCACAACAATGCAGAAAACTCTGGTGTTCTGTAACCACCACCACCATCCCCATCCCCATCACCACCACCACCATCCCCATCCCCATCACCACCACCACCACCATCCCCACCACCATCACCACCACCATCACCACCACCATCCCCATCCCCACCACCACCACCACCACCACCATCCCCATCCCCATCACCACCACCACCATCCCCATCCCCACCACCATCCCCATCCCCATCTCCATCACCACCACCACCACCATCCCCACCACCATCACCACCACCATCCCATCCCCATCACCACCACCACCACCATCCCCACCACCACCACCACCACCACCACCACCACCACCACAACTACCACCACCACCACCACCACCACCACCATCACCACCACCATCACCACCACCACCACCACCACCCCCACCACCACCACCACCATCACCATCACCACAACTACCACCACCACCACCACCACCCTCACCACCACCACCACCACCCCCACCCCCCCCACCACCACCACCACCATCACCAGCACCACCACCACCATAACCACCATCACCACCACCATCAATACCATCACCACCACCATCATAATCTCCATCACCACCACCATCATAACCACCACCACCACCACCACCACCTCCATCACCATCACCACCACCATTACCACCACCACCACCATCACCACCAACACCACCATCACCACCCCCACCACCACCATCCCCACCACCATCCCCACCACCATCACCACCATCACCATCACCATCCCCATCACCAACATCCCCCACCATCCCCAACACCACCATCATCACCACCAACATCCCCACTATCACCACCATCACCACCACCATCCCCACCATCCCCACCACCACCACCATCCCCACCACCACCACCACCACCACCACCATTTTCCCAAATTTGATACCGTTATTCAAGGTTTCAAAACCTCTGATGAGGATAGGCTACCCGTCCTGTTGGGGAGGACGCAGAGAGCTGTGGGTCGGCAGCGCACTACATTGCTGCCTGCCATAAGTTGAGGGACAGTGTCTGACAGACCAATCAACCTGCACATGTCCTCTACTGTATACTTATTGTTATTGTTGAATGTTGAATGTATGGTTATTTTCACCCTTGGTTATTGTTGTTACTGTTGTCCCGTTGACAATTCTGAATCTGATTTGTATTTATTTTTATATTGTAAATATCCAAAATAAGCTTTGGAAATATGTACATTGTTACGTCATGCCAATAAAGCAAATTGAATTGATAGAGAGAGAAACAGAGAGACAGAGAGAGATAAAGAGAGACAGAAAAGAGAGAGAGAGAGAGAGAGAGAGAGCCATAGAGAGAGACAGAGAGAGACAGAAAGAGAAGCGAGAGAGACAGAGAGAGAGACAGAAAAGGGCGAGAAAGAGAGGCAGAGAGAGAACAGAAAGAGAGAGGGAGAGAGAGAGACAGCGAGAAGAGAGCGATAAAGAGAGACAGAAAGAGAGACAGAAAGAGAGACAGAAAGAGAGCCAGAGAGAGCGATAGAGAGACACACAGAGAGAGAGAGAGAGAGAGAGAGAGAGAGAGAGAGAGAGAGAGAGAGAGAGAGCGACAGAGCGACAGAGCGACAGAGACAAAGCTTGAGACAAAGAGATTGAGAGAGAGCGAGAGAGAGAGAGCAAAGATGACACCCCCATATCATTTCATAATTGCACTTTATTGAGCGAGAAAGAGGAAGAGAGAAGGAGAAAGAGAGAGGAGGAGATGATATGTATTCTAAAAATCATAAGCTATTATGGTCCTGAGGGAGGAGAGAGAAAGCTGTTATCTAGGCGGGCGTATCTACATAAAGAACTGCTGAGAACCATACTGCAAATTACCCTCCAGGCCCGAGTACACACACACACACACGCACGCACGCACACACACACACACACACACACACACACACACACTCACACACACACACACACACACACGCACACTCACACACACACACACACACACACACACACACTCACACACACACACACACACACTCACACACACACACACACACACACACACACACACACACTCACACACACACACACACACACACACACACACACACACACACACACACACACACACACACACACACACACACACACACACACACACACACACACACACACACACACACACACTCACACACACACACACACACACACACACACACACACATACACACACACACACACACACACACACACACACACACACACACACACACACACACACACACACACACACACATACACACACACACACACACACACACACACACACACACACACATACACACACACACACACACACACACACACACACACACACACACACACACACACACACAACACAGAGCACTAATTGCCATTCTGTCAGGTCCATTGACTCTACTTGGAGAGATAATACAGAAGCCTGTTCCCAGAGGTAGAGGTGCAGAGGAGTCGCGCCTGGTGCCTCTCTGAATAAAGACAGGCTCTGCTCATTCTAGTCTGGAAAAATTGCAGGAGGAAATTCCTGCATAGATAAAGCATTCAGCATACAGCCATCTGGAAATCTATCTTTGCCACTCATTTGCCATTCCTCAAATCTCACGTGAAACAATTACAGCATGCTTCTCCTTCCTATGTAATTACAGTAAAATGGGGGAGTGATGGGTTACATACCAAGCGTGTGTAATACAATTATATGTCAATGTACTGTATAATTAAATAATAATTTGAATGATCAAGCTATTTTACGCCTTGAGTTGATATCTTTGATATGATTATGGGGTGAGGGTTCGTTGGTCAAATGTTAAATGATTCTCTCCCTCAGAGCTGGTTAATTTAGGGTAAAATGATGGTTTTTTGGGTAGACCAAGGCAGTCGACCTACGCCATCATGTTAATTTGAGTTCTATGGAGGGAACAAGGACTTATTGAGTTAGAAATCCCGGCACTGGGTCTATGGATGGAATTGGGAATAGGGATAATCTGAAATCTAGATTAGTAGATGGTGAACGGTTTGATAATCTAATCCTGTCTGATAAGAGCTTGATGATCTTGGTCCTAGGGACCACTAGCAGTTTCTCTGGACCTCCCCACAAGGTCTGAGTTTTTTTTAAATAGACAACTGTCCTGTATAGCCTACCTGAACCTGCATGACATGAGCCATTCTCACTCTCTCCCAGCTTGGATAGAAAGTTGTTGTGTGTAAAACCAGTCTATTAATGCCAAATAACAGAGTCGGTCCTCCCTGAAAACATAAACATACTATGGATGTTTAATTATGAAGTGTAGCCTACTATCTGCAGCTATATAAAGTATTTAGCTGCTATTTATAAACTTTTAAATAAAAATTACACGTGAAAAAAAGTAATCGGTTTGAGGATAAATTCAGCCACTATTTACTGTTGAACTCAGCGTGTTTTGTCTGGCTAATAGCTTACACAAATGGGCTGCAACATTCAAGGTCAATTAAATGAAATAAAATTCAATCCAACTTTAGAGACTCCCCTGGTCTCCTTTTTTTGTGTGTAAATGTTGTTGTTGTTTTTCTAAGTAAAGGCCTATAGTCTCAAAAGTCTACAAAGAACTACCTGAGAAACATTAGGCTCTCAGTTTGACATGCTCTTCAGAACACCTGAGGAAGCTCCACTCATTGGCACCGTTGTAAGCGTTGACCATGGAATTTGTTCACTGCTTTTCCTCTTATTCTTTCAATCACGTACATTTGTTATTTTTCATTTGCACCCTTTCAGTCACATTCCTAAAGCCCAAGAAACAAACACTTCCTAGTACCGATGGACATTAAAACGTCTTATGAATGACTTTTGGAGGGTTACTGTCAAAATACACATTACCAGTCCAAACTCATTCCAGGGTTTATCTTTGTCTTTATTATTTTCCACATTGTAGAACAATAGTGAAGACATCAACACTATGAAATAACACATATGGAATCATGTAGTAAACAAAAAAATGTTAAACAAATCAAAATATATTTTTTACAATTGAGATTTTTGCAAGTAGCCACCCTCTGCCTTGAAGACAGCTTTGCACACTCTTGGCATTCTCTCAGCCAGCTTCATGAGGTGGTCACCCTCTGCCTTGAAGACAGCTTTGCACACTCTTGGCATTCTCTCAGCCAGCTTCATGAGGTGGTCACCCTCTGCCTTGAAGACAGCTTTGCATACTCTTGGCATTCTCTCAGCCAGCTTCATGAGGTGGTCACCCTCTGCCTTGAAGACAGCTTTGCATACTCTTGGCATTATCTAAGCCAGCTTCATGGGGTGGTCACCCTCTGCCTTGAAGACAGCTTTGCACACTCTTGGCATTCTCTCAGCCATCTTCATGAGGTGGTCACCGTCTGCCTTGAAGACAGCTTTGCACACTCTTGGCATTCTCTCAGCCAGCTTCATGAGGTGGTCACCCTCTGCCTTGAAGACAGCTTTGCACACTCTTGGCATTCTCTCAGCCAGCTTCATGAGGTGGTCACCCTCTGCCTTGAAGACAGCTTTGCACACTCTTGGCATTCTCAGCCAGCTTCATGAGGTGGTCACCCTCTGCCTTGAAGACAACTTTGCACACTCTTGGCATTCTCTCAGCCAGCTTCATGAGGTGGTCACCCTCTGCCTTGAAGACAGCTTTGCACACTCTTGGCATTCTCTCAGCCAGCTTCATGAGGTGGTCACCCTCTGCCTTGAAGACAGCTTTGCACACTCTTGGCATTCTCTCAGCCAGCTTCATGAGGTGGTCACCGGGAAAGCATTTCAATGAACTGTTATGCCTTGTTAATTTGTGAATTTCTTTCCTTTTTAAAGCATTGGAGACAGTCAGTTGTGTTGTGCCAAGCTAGGGTGGTATACAGAAGACAGCCCTATTTGGTAAAAGACCAAGTCCATATTATGGCAAGAACAGCTCAAATAAGCAAAGAAAACTGACAGTCTATCATTACTTTATTAATACATGAAGGTCAGTCAATACAGAACATTTCAAGAACTTTGAACGTTTCTTCAAGTGCAGTCGCAAAAACCATCCAAGCGCTATGATGAAACTGGACTCTCATGAGGACCGCCACAGGAAAGGAAGACCCTGAAAGACCTACTGCAGAGGCGAAGTTCATTTGAGTTACCCAGTCTCAGATTGCAGCCCAAATAGATGAAGTTACAGATACATCTCAACATCAACTGTTCAGAGGAGACTGTGTGAATCAGGCCTTCATGGTTGAATTGCTGCAAAGAAACCACTACTATAGGACACCAATAATAAGAAGAAGAGACTTGCTTGGGCCAAGAAACACGAGCAATGGAGACTAGACTGGTAGAAATCGGTCCTATGGTATGATGAGTCCAAATTTGAGATTTTTGGTTCCAACCGCTGTGTCTTTGTGAGATGCAGAGTAGGTGAATGGATGTTCTCTGCATGTGTGGTTCCCACCGTGAAGCATGGAGGATGAGGTGTGATGGTGTGGGGGGTGCTTTTTGCAGGTGACACTGTCAGTGATTTATATAGAATTCAAGGCATGCTTAACCAGCATGGCTACCACAGCATTCTGCAGCTGATAGTCCATCCCATCATGTTTGCGCTCAGTGGGACTGTTATTTGTTTTTCAACAGGACAGTGACCCAACACACCTCCAGGCTGTGTAAGAACTATTTGACCAAGAAGGAGAGTGATGGAGTGCTGCATCAGATGACCTGGCCTCCACAATCACCCAACCTCAACCCAATTGAGATGGTTTGGGATGAGTTGGACCACAGAGTGAAGGAAAAGCAGCAAACAAGTGCTCAACATATGTGAGAAGTCTTTCAAGGCTGTTGGAAAAGCATTCCAGATGAAGCTGGTTGAGAGAATGCCAAGAGTGTGCAAAGCTGTCGTCAAGTCACAGTGTGGTTACTCTGAAGAATCTAAAATTTTGATTTGTGTAACACTTTTTTGGTTACTATATGAATCCAACTAGTTTTGATTTCTTCACTACAATTCTTCAATGTAGAAAAGAGTAAAATAAAGAAAACCCTTGAACGAGTAGGTGTGTCCAAACTTTTTACTGGTACTGTATGTATATATATATTTTTTTAAATAGACATCGATGAAAGATGCATGGGGCCCCAGAACTGGTGCCCCCCCTGGGCTACGTGGGTGTCCAGTGTGTCAATGCTAGGCAATGCAAAGTGTTGGTGTCCCCCCCTCCAGATTATAAACATACGATAAGAGCAAGGACAGGAGGATCCGGGAACATAACATGCAAACCAACTAACGGTTCAATGGCCTCTCTAAATTCACTACCACACACGCCTTTTAGTCATTGACACTGTGCTGTATTGCCTGCGTCCCTATATCAGTAGCTATGGGCCCTGGTCAACAGTAGTGCACCACCTAGGGAATGTAACCAGTGCCTCGGCACGGTGTGAGGTTGGCTGATGAAAGAGGGGCCTCGTTTATTGACCGTTTTTTTATGGGACCGTCAGATGTTTTGAAATGTAAATCGCTAGGGAGGGTGGCGAGGTGTTGTTGAGGCGTTGTCAAGGAAGAAAGGAAATATGGAGAGGGAAGGAGCCCTAGCTCTCAGGAGGATTAGCGATTAGAAGGCAGAAGTGTGTGTGTCTGTGTGTGTGAGTTGGGGGGGGGGAGTCTATGCATATGTGTGCCACCCCAGTCATAAGACGCCATCAGTCGACATGTGTCAAACGACTGACTTGATTTATCCTTGGAGGTAAAAGAAAAAGTCGAGCATCTCTCTCTCATCTCAGATCATAATCTCACCGACGCCCTTATTCTGTCAACGCCCTCTTGATGCTTACCGTCAGAGATCGGCTCTTTTGTAGTGTGCCTTGCTGCTAAGGATGTTGCGGTTGCTACTACCGCTGCAGCGTTCCCCTCCTCTGCATATGAACAAGCAGGCAGGGGGGAAGGAATGAAAGCAGATGAAGAGGATGAGGAGGATGAGGAGGGGTTAGTTTGAGGAGGATGAGGAGGGGCTGGGATGAGGAGGATGAGGACAGGGCTGGAAGAGTAGGGTTCTGGGATGAGTAGAGGGATGAGGAGGGGCTGGGATGAGGAGGGGACTGGGTGAGAGGGGCTGGGATGAGGGGGGGGCTGTGATGAGGAGGATGAGGGGCTGGGATGAACAGGAGGATGAGGTGGGGGCTGGGATGAGGAGGAGGATCAGGAGGGGGCTGAGGAGGATGAAGGTGCTGGGATGAGGATGAGGAGGGGGCTGGGGATGAGGAGGGGGGCTGGGGGAAGAGGGGGCTGGGATGAGTAAGAGGATGAGGAGGAGCTGGGATGAGGAGGGATGAGAAGGGGCTAGGATGAGGATGAGGAGGGGATTGGATGAGGGACGGGGCTGGAATGAGGAGGGGCTGGGATGAGGAGGGGGGGGTTGGAATGAGGAGGATGAGGAAGGGCTGGGATGAGGAGGAGGATGAGGAGGGGGGATGGGATGAGGAGGATGAGGAGGGGGCTGGGATGAGGAGGAGGATGAGGAGGGGATGGGATGAGGAGGATGAGGAGGGGGCTGGAATGAGCAAGGGGGCTGGGATGAGATGGATGAGAAGGGGCTGGGATGAGGAGGATGAGGAGGGGGATTGGACGAGGAGGATGAGGAGGGGCTGGGATGAGGAGGATGAGGAAGGGGCTGGGATGAGGGGATGAGGGAGGGGGATTGGATGAGGATGGGGCTGTGGCTGGGAGGAGGAGGGGGCTGGGTTGAGGAGGGAGCTGTGATAAGGAGGGGAAGGATGAGTAGGAGGATGAGGAGGGTGCTGGGATGAGTAGGAGGATGAGGAGGGTGCTGGGATGAGTAGGAGGATGAAGCGGGGGCTGGAATAAAGGAGGCTGACACCTTTGAGAATCTGTAAACCAGGATAGAGAAGAGCAGAGAGTATTCCTCCAAGGAATGAATACCCAGAGTGATCTGAGAGGATGTGGGGTACAAGAGAGAAGGAGGAATGGTGGGATAGAGCTATGCTCATGTCTCTCTGACACAGGGCTGGTGACAGCAGCGACCCTGGAGACCCCCTAGCAGGTAACAGAGGAGATAGGGTCTTGTTTTGATCAGGAACTTCTTCAGGAAAGGGGGGGAAGAAATCAATTCAAATCTGGAAAAGATGGAGAGAGAGAGAGAGAGAGAGAGAGAGAGAGAGAGGAAGTGGATGTGTCACCTGCAGTGGGCCTGTTCTCCTCACATGAAACCTTAATCCCTCGATGCAACATCATTTGAAGGGACGATTAAATAGAATAGTTAAATTAAGCCCCAGCAGGGAGTAGACAGAGGATAGAGGCAGTCTGAGGAGGAAAGGACCAGTCTACAGCAGTATACCAGCCAGCTGTCTGTCGTGTAATGAGACCCAGAGAATGAGGCCTCTGATTGGGCTACTACCCCGTCCCCTACTACCCCGTCCTCTACTACCCCGTCCTCTACTACCCCGTCCACTACTACCCCGTCCTCTACTACCTACCCCGTCTTCTACTACCCCGTCCTCTACTACCTCGTCTTCTCTACTCGTACTACTACTTCCTACCCCGTCCCTACTACTACCCGTCTACTACCCCTTCCTCTACTACCCGTCCTCTACTACCTCGTCTTCTACTACCCCGTCCTCTACTACCTCGTCCTCTACTACCTGGGCCTCTACTTCTACTACCCCGTCCACTACTACTACTACTACCCGTCCACTACTACCCCGTCCTCTACTACCTCGTCTTCTACTACCCCGTCCACTACTACTACTACCCCGTCCTCTACTACCTCGTCCCTCTACTACCCCGTCCTCTACTACCCCTTCCTCTACTACCTCGTCCTCTACTACCCCGTCCTCTACTACCCCGCGTCCCTCCCTACTACCCACGTCCCCCCTTCCTCTACTACCTCGTCTGCCCCTTCTACTACCTACGTACCCGTCCTCTACTACCCCTACTTCCTCTACTACCTCGTCTACCCACGTCCTACTACTACCCCGTCCTCTACTACCCCGTCCTCTACTACCCCTTCCTCCCTTCCCTACTACCTACTACCCCGTCCTCTACTACCCCCTACTACCCCTTCCCTACTACCCCGTCCACTACTACCCCGTCCTCTACTACCCCGTCCTCTACCCCCGTCCCCTACTCGTCCTCTACTACCCCGTCCTCTACTACCCCTTCCTCTACCCCGTCCTCTACTACCCCTTCCCCTACCCTACTACTACCCGTCCTCTACTACCCTGTCCACTACTATCCTCTACTACCCCGTCCTCTACTACCCCTTCCTCTACTCTCGTCCTACCCCGTCCTCTACTACTACCCCGTCCTCTACCCCCTTCCCCTACTACCCCCGTCCTCTACTACCCCGTCCTCTACCCCGTTCTCTACTACCCCGTCCACTACCCCTTGCCCCTTCCCCTACTACCCCGTCCTCTACTACCCCTTCCTCTACTACCTCGTCCTCTACTACCCCGTCCTCTACTACCCCTTCCTCTGCTACCTCGTCCTCTACTACCCCTTCTGCTACTACCCCGTCCACTACTACCCCGTCCTCTACTACCCGTCCCCTACCCCGTCCTCTACTACCCCATCCTCTACTACCCGTCCCACTACTACCTTGTCCTCTACTACCTGCGTCCTCTACCCCTTCCCCTACTCCCCTACTACCCCGTCCTCTACTACCCGTCCTCTACTACCCCATCCCCCTACTACCCCGTCCCCTACTACCCCGTCCTCTACTACCCCGTCCTCTACTACCC
>NC_088230.1:34678455-34703455 GCF_036934945.1 Oncorhynchus masou masou
ATCGATAAAATGCAATTGTGTTTGTTGTCCGTAGTTTATGCCTCCCCATACCATAACCCCACCACCAACACGGAGCACTCTGTTCACAACGTTGACATCAGCACACTGCTCGCCCACACGATGCCATCTGCCATCTGCCCGGTACAGTTGAAACCGGGATTCATCCATGAAGAGCAGTGGTGTAGCACGTAGTAAAGATACTTTAAAATACTTTAAAGTACTACTTAAGAAGTTTTTGGGGATATCTGTACTTTACTATCTATATTTTTGACAACTTTTACTTCTCTACATTACTAAAGAAAACAATGTACTTTTTACTTACATATTTTCCTGACACCCAAAAGTACTTGTCACATTTTGAATGCTTAGCAGACAGGAAAATGGTCCATTCACATATTTATCAAGAGAACATCCCTGGTCATCCCTAATGCTTCTGATCTGGCAGACTCACTTATCACAAATGCTTCGTTTGTAAATTATGTCTGGGTGTTGGAGTGTACCTGGCGATCCGTGAAAGAAATTATAAAAAATATGCCGCCTAATATAAGGAATGTGAAATGATTTATACTTTTACTTTTGATACTTAAGTGTATTTAAAACCAAATACTTTAGACTTATACTCAAGTAGTATTTTACTGTGTGACTTTCACTTTTACTTGAGTCATTTTCTATTAAGGTATCTCTACGTTTAGGTACAGTATGACCTTTGGGTAGTTTTTCCACCGCTGGTGAAGAGCACACTTCTCCAGCATCCCAGCCTAAAAGCCCAAACAGCAAGCAACACAGATGTAGAAACACAGTGGCTAGGAAACCTCCTGGAAGGGCAGGAATCTAAACAATCATTGACCTTCTGGTTACAGTAAAGTACAGTAAAGTGTACAGTAAAGTACAGTAAAGTGCAGTAAAGTGCAGTAAAGTGCAGTAAAGAACAGTAAAGTACATTAAAGTGCAGTAAAGTACAGTAAAGGACAGTAAAGTGCAGTAAAGTACAGTGAAGTACAGTAAAGTGCAGTAAAGTACAGTAAAGTACTGTAAAGTGCTGTAAAGTACAGAAAAGTGCAGTAAAGTACAGTAAAGTGCAGTAAGGTACAGTAAAGTACAGTGTATATGAACAATACAAACACAAGTCTTCATTTGCAAAAACACCAAACAACCAAGATCCATGATCCTTTCGGAACAAATTCTAAACAAACACCTCATAGAGAACATAGCACTAAACACAACGGTGTTGGCCTATATTCGTGTTGAAGTGCTCTCTACTTCGACACAGATGCTTTTCATACACCATTAATTGCCTGAATAGTTTGTCTGCAAAATTTCTAATGTGCTATAAATTCTGTGTTTGTTTTTACAGTGTTGACAGCATAGAACACTGTAAGCATGTCATTGAATCCTTGGAACAGCCAACGTCAGCTGAGCTGAAAGACAAAACCACTAGGCTCTCGTTTGCTGGCTCGCTGGCTCTCTCTCTCTCTCTCTCTCTCTCTCTCTCTCTTACTCTCTCTTTTCTTTCTCTCTCTGGTTCTCTCTCTGGCTCGCCTGCTTCTCTCTCTCCCAATCTATATCTCTGGCTCTCTTCTGGCTTCTCAGGCTCTCTCTCTGGCTTTCTCTCTGGCTCTTTCTCTGGCTCTCTCTGGCTCTTTCTCGGCTCTCTCTGGCTCTCAATTCAATTCAATTCAAGGGGCTTTATTGGCATGGGAAACATGTGTTAACATTGCCAAAGCAAGTAAGGTATATAATATATAAAGTGAAATAAACAATAAAAATTAACAGTAGACATCACACATACAGAAGTTTCAAAACAATAAAGACATTACAAATGTCATATTATATATATATATATCTATATTTCTCTATATATATATACAGTGTTTTTACAATGTGCAAATGGTAAAGGACACAAGATAAAATAAATAAGCATAGATATGTGTTGTATTTACAATCTAATCCGGTTCAATTCACTGGGCCTTTTATTGGCATGGGAAACAGGTTAACACAAATCAAGTGCTCTGATGTCTTTCTCTGGCTCTTTCTCTGGCTCTCTCTTGGCTCATTCTCTGACTCTCTCTTTCTCTGATTCTCTCTCTGTCTCGCTCTGTCTTTCTCTGATTCTTCTCTGTCTGGTTCATTCTCTGGCTTTCTCTCTGGCTCTTTCTTCTGGCTCTCTCTCTGGCGCTCTCTCTGGCTATTTCTCTGGCTTCTCTCTGGCTGCTCTGGCTCTCTCTGGCTCTCTCTTTGTCTCAATTCAATCCAATTAATTCAAGGGGCTTTATTGGCATGGGAACATGTGTTAACATTGCCAAAGCAAGTGAGGTAGATGTTCGCTTCTCTCTCTTTCTCTTGTGCCTCTCTCTCTGTCCTCTGTCTTTTCTGATTCTCTCTCTGTCTCTCTCTCTCTGTCTTTCTCTGCTTCTCTCTCTGTCTTTTCTGTTCTCTCTCTCTTGTCATTCTCTGCTTCTCTCTTTCTCTTTGGTTGGCTCTCTCTCTTTTCCTCCCTCTGTGTCTCTCTCTGGCTCTCTCTCTGGCCCTCCTCTCTCTCTCTGGCTCTCTCTGGCTCTCTCTGGTTCTGGTTCTCTGGCTCTCTCCCTCTCTCTCTCTGTCTCTCTCTCTGTCTCAATTCAAATCAATTCAAGGGGCTTTATTGGCATGGGAAACATGTGTTAACATTGCCAAAGCAAGTGAGGTTGATATTATACAAAAAGTGAAATAAACAATAAAAATTAACAGTAAACATTACACATACAGAAGTTTCAAAACAATAAAGACATTGCAAATGTCATATATATATATATATATATATATATATATATATACCGTGTTTTAACAATGCACAAATGGTTAAAGTAAATAGGGGAAAATAAATAAGCATAATTTACGGGTTGTATTTACAATGGTGTTTGTTCTTCACTGGTTGCACTTTTCTTGTGGCAACAGGTCACAAATCTTGCTGCTGTGATGGCACTTTCTCTCACTCTCTCTCTCTCTCTCTCTCTCTCTCTCTCTCTCTCTCTCTCTCTCTCTCTCTCTCTCTCTCTGACCAGGGAACTAGTGGTGGTAGGACCAGGGAACTATGGTGGCAGGACCAGGGAACTAGGACCAGGGCCTCATGGTGGTGGGACCAGGGAACTAAGGTGGTAGGACCAGGGAACTATGGTGGTAGAACCAGGGAACTATGGTGGCAGAACCAGGGAACTATGGTAGAACCAGGGAACTATGGTGGCAGAACCAGGGAACTATGGTGGTAGAACCAGGGAACTATGGTGGTAGAACCAGGGAACTATGGTGGCAGAACCAGGGACCTATGGTGGTCGGATCAGGAACTGTGGTGGTAAGACCAGGGAACTAGGACCAGGAACCATGGTGGTAGGACCAGGGAACTATGGTGGTAGGACCAGGGAGCTATGGTGGTAATACCAGGGAACTATGGTGGTAGTGTTGGGAGCTATGGTGGTAGGACCAGGGAGCCATGGTGGTAATACCAGGGAACTATGGTGGTAGGACCAGGAAGCTATGGTGGTAGGACCAGGGACCTATGGTGGTAGGACCAGGAGCTATGGTAGGACCAGGGAACCAGGTGGGCAAGACCAAGGAACCATGGTGGTAGGACCAGGGAACTATGGTGGTAGGACCAGGGACCTATGGTGGTAGGATCAGGAACCATGGTGGTAGGATCAGGGAACCATGGTGGTAGGATCAGGGAACTATGGTGGTAGGACCAGGGAACTATGGTGGTAGGACCAGGGAACCATGGCAGGACCAGGGAACTATGGTGGTAGGACCAAGGAACTATGGTGGTAGGACCAGGGAACTATGGCTATAGTAGTGTTATATGTGCCTGTATTAAGGATTGTAAATGTACTTGTTGAGATGAACAACATGGTACATAAACAGAGGAATAGAAGATGATGGCTACGTCCCAAATGAAACCCTGTTCCCTATACAGTCAACTACTTTTGACCTGAGCTCTATGGGCCTAGTGCACTACATAATAAGGTGCAATTTGGGAGGCATTCAAACGCCCTCCAATTAATCAGATTTAGATTTAAGTGCGCATTAATCACGTGAAGAGAAATCCATCCCCAATGATGCAGCTGTGAGAAGACAGTGGTTAAGGGGGAAGTTCCTCTGTGTGTGTGTGTGTGTGTGTGTGTGTGTGTGTGTGTGTGTGTGTGTGTGTGTGTGTGTGTGTGTGTGTGTGTGTGTGTGTGTGTGTGTGTGTGAGAGAGAGTGCTTGTGTAGCAGGGGCCCTCTGCGCCCCTCTGAGGTCCCTCTTACAGACACAAAGGTCACCCAGGGCTGCATTAAAGGAGTTTTGTGACAATGTCACCTACATTACAGTCACTTAACATAACAGATGTAGTGAATGTCAAACAAATAATGGGAGGCTGCGGATGGAGAGGAAGGCGATGGAGGAGGAGGATGGAGAGGGGTGATGGAAAAGGAGATTTTAAAAAAAAAAATTATTTTACCAGGCAAGTCAGAGAGGGGTGGAGAGGAGGGGGATGGAGAGGTGGAGATGAGGGGGATGGAGAGGGGTGGAGATGAGGGGGATGGAGAGGGGGTGGAGAGGAGGGGGATGGAGAGGGGGGGGTGGAGAGGAGGATGGAGAGGGGGGTGGAGAGGAAGGGATGGAGAGGGGGTGGAGAGGGAGGGAATGGAGAGAGGGGGAATGGAGAGGAAGGAATGGAGAGGAAGGGAATGGAGAGGAGGGGGAATGGAGAGGAGGGGAAAGGAGAGGAAGGGAATGGAGAGGAAGGGAATGGCGAGGAAGGGAATGGAGAGGAAGGGAATGGAGAGGAAGGGAATGGAGAGGAGGGGAATGGAGAGGAAGGGAATGGAGAGGAAGGGAATGGAGAGGGGAGGGGAATGGAAAGGAGGGGAATGGAAAGAAGGGGAATGGAGAGGAGGGGAATGGAGAGGAGGGGAATGGGAAAGGAGGGGAATGGAGAGGAGGGGAATGGAAAGGAGGGGAATGGAAAGAAGGGAATGGAGAGGAGGGGAATGAGAGGAGGGGAATGGAAAGGAGGGGAATGGAGAAGAGGGGAATGGAAAGGAGGGGAATGGAGAGGAGGGGAATGGAAAGGAGGGGAATGGAGAGGAGGGGAATGGAGAGGAAGGGAATGGAGAGGAAGGGAATGGAGAGGAGGGGAATGGAAAGCAGTTATATTATATTTCTAAAGCAGTTATGTTATTTTGCTTTATCTCATTTCCCAAAAAAAAAAACTGCAGTGATAAACAAATAGTCTTTAATTTAGTATGTTGCAATTCCCAAATAACTGCAGTGATGTACCAATAGAGTCTTGTGTTTTGCATGTTCCACAGGCCTTACTTCTTAGATTCCAACTGAAGTTACCATGTTACAAAAGCATATTCACTTTCTTCAAACTGGCAGATTTAGTCCGCTCATATAGATGCAGGATTCCAGAGAAGAGAAGCTTAGGAAGATTATTTTCCTTGTGTGTCTGACTGCAGTACTCAGCAGAGGCAGACAGGACGGTAGGATACAGGTATTGAGCTCTGAGCTGAGGCGAGAGAGGAGAAGAAGGGAGGGATCTGGGGGCATTGTGTGTTTGAGAACAAAGGAAGGAACATAGTTTCCTGGCATCACACGGCAGGTTATCACACGGCAAATTATATTCATTATGTTTATCAAAGGCATGGCAGGTCAGGCTTTAAGCCAGCAGTGACCCTGAAATCGCATTCTGAATGAACACAGTTCATACTTATTGTATTGAACAAGAGGTGATCTGCACAACAATGCAGAAAACTCTGGTGTTCTGTAACCACCACCACCATCCCCATCCCCATCACCACCACCACCATCCCCATCCCCATCACCACCACCACCACCATCCCCACCACCATCACCACCACCATCACCACCACCATCCCCATCCCCACCACCACCACCACCACCACCATCCCCATCCCCATCACCACCACCACCATCCCCATCCCCATCTCCATCACCACCACCACCACCATCCCCACCACCATCACCACCACCATCCCATCCCCATCACCACCACCACCACCATCCCCACCACCACCACCACCACCACCACCACCACCACCACAACTACCACCACCACCACCACCACCACCACCATCACCACCACCATCACCACCACCACCACCACCACCCCCACCACCACCACCACCATCACCATCACCACAACTACCACCACCACCACCACCACCCTCACCACCACCACCACCACCACCACCCCCACCACCACCACCACCATCACCAGCACCACCACCACCATAACCACCATCACCACCACCATCAATACCATCACCACCACCATCATAATCTCCATCACCACCACCATCATAACCACCACCACCACCACCACCACCTCCATCACCATCACCACCACCATTACCACCACCACCACCATCACCACCAACACCACCATCACCACCCCCACCACCACCATCCCCACCACCATCCCCACCACCATCACCACCATCACCATCACCATCCCCATCACCAACATCCCCACCATCCCCAACACCACCATCATCACCACCAACATCCCCACTATCACCACCATCACCACCACCATCCCCACCATCCCCACCACCACCACCATCCCCACCACCACCACCACCACCACCACCATTTTCCCAAATTTGATACCGTTATTCAAGGTTTCAAAAACCTCTCTGATGAGGATAGGCTACCCGTCCTGTTGGGGGAGGACGCAGAGAGCTGTGGGTCGGCAGCGCACTACATTGCTGCCTGCCATAAGTTGAGGGACAGTGTCTGACAGACCAATCAACCTGCACATGTCCTCTACTGTATACTTATTGTTATTGTTGAATGTTGAATGTATGGTTATTTTCACCCTTGGTTATTGTTGTTACTGTTGTCCCGTTGACAATTCTGAATCTGATTTGTATTTATTTTTATATTGTAAATATCCAAAATAAGCTTTGGAAATATGTACATTGTTACGTCATGCCAATAAAGCAAATTGAATTGATAGAGAGAGAGAAACAGAGAGACAGAGAGAGATAAAGAGAGACAGAAAGAGAGACAGAGAGAGAGAGAGAGAGAGAGAGCCAGAGAGAGAGAGACAGAGAGAGAGACAGAAAGAGAGCGAGAGAGACAGAGAGAGACAGAAAAAGGGCGAGAAAGAGAGGCAGAGAGAGAACAGAAAGAGAGAGGGAGAGAGAAAGAGACAGCGAGAGAGAGAGAGCGATAAAGAGAGACAGAAAGAGAGACAGAAAGAGAGACAGAAAGAGAGCCAGAGAGAGCGATAGAGAGAGACACACAGAGAGAGAGAGAGAGAGAGAGAGAGAGAGAGAGAGAGCGACAGAGCGACAGAGCGACAGAGACAGAGCTTGAGACAAAGAGATTGAGAGAGCGCGAGAGAGAGAGAGCAAAGATGACACCCCCATATCATTTCATAATTGCACTTTATTGAGCGAGAAAGAGGAAGAGAAGGAGAAAGAGAGAGGAGGAGATGATATGTATTCTAAAAATCATAAGCTATTATGGTCCTGAGGAGAGAGAGAGAAAGCTGTTATCTGGGCGGGGCGTATCTACATAAAGAACTGCTGAGAACCATACTGCAAATTACCCTCCAGGCCCGAGTACACACACACACACACACGCACGCACGCACACACACACACACACACACACACACACACACACACTCACACACACACACACACACACACACACACACACACACACTACACACACACACACACACACACACTCACACACACACACACACACACTCACACACACACACACACACACACACACACACACACACACACACACACACACACACACACACACACACACACACACACACACACACACACACACACACTCACACACACACACACACACACACACACACACACACACACATACACACACACACACACACACACACACACACACACACACACATACACACACACACACACATACACACACACACACACACACACACACATACACACACACACATACACATACACACACACACACACACACACACACACACACACACACACACACACACACACACACACAGAGCACTAATTGCCATTCTGTCAGGTCCATTGACTCTACTTGGAGAGATAATACAGAAGCCTGTTCCCAGAGGTAGAGGTGCAGAGGAGTCGCGCCTGGTGCCTCTCTGAATAAAGACAGGCTCTGCTCATTCTAGTCTGGAAAAATTGCAGGAGGAAATTCCTGCATAGATAAAGCATTCAGCATACAGCCATCTGAAATCTATCTTTGCCACTCATTTGCCATTCCTCAAATCTCACGTGAAACAATTACAGCATGCTTCTCCTTCCTATGTAATTACAGTAAAATGGGGGAGTGATGGGTTACATACCAAGCGTGTGTAATACAATTATATGTCAATGTACTGTATAATTAAATAATAATTTGAATGATCAAGCTATTTTACGCCTTGAGTTGATATCTTTGATATGATTATGGGGGTGAGGGTTCGTTGGTCAAATGTTAAATGATTCTCTCCCTCAAGAGCTGGTTAATTTAGGGTAAAATGATGGTTTTGGGTAGACCAAGGCAGTCGACCTACGCCATCATGTTAATTTGAGTTCTATGGAGGGAACAAGGACTTATTGAGTTAGAAATCCCGGCACTGGGTCTATGGATGGAATTGGGAATAGGGATAATCTGAAATCTAGATTAGTAGATGGTGAACGGTTTGATAATCTAATCCTGTCTGATAAGAGCTTGATGATCTTGGTCCTAGGGACCACTAGCAGTTTCTCTGACCTCCCCACAAGGTCTGAGTTTTTTTAAATAGACAACTGTCCTGTATAGCCTACCTGAACCTGCATGACATGAGCCATTCTCACTCTCTCCCAGCTTGGATAGAAAGTTGTTGTGTGTAAAACCAGTCTATTAATGCCAAATAACAGAGTCGGTCCTCCCTGAAAACATAAACATACTATGGATGTTTAATTATGAAGTGTAGCCTACTATCTGCAGCTATATAAAGTATTTAGCTGCTATTTATAAACTTTTAAATAAAAATTACACGTGAAAAAAAGTAATCGGTTTGAGGATAAATTCAGCCACTATTTACTGTTGAACTCAGCGTGTTTTGTCTGGCTAATAGCTTACACAAATGGGCTGCAACATTCAAGGTCAATTAAATGAAATAAAATTCAATCCAACTTTAGAGACTCCCCTGGTCTCCTTTTTTTGTGTGTAAATGTTGTTGTTTTTCTAAGTAAAGGCCTATAGTCTCAAAAGTCTACAAAGAACTACCTGAGAAACATTAGGCTCTCGGTTTGACATGCTCTTCAGAACACCTGAGGAAGCTCCACTCATTGGCACCGTTGTAGCGTTGACCATGGAATTTGTTCACTGCTTTTCCTCTTATTCTTTCAATCACGTACATTTGTTATTTTTCATTTGCACCCTTTCAGTCACATTCCTAAAGCCCAAGAAACAAACACTTCCTAGTACCGATGGACATTAAAACGTCTTATGAATGACTTTTTGGAGGGTTACTGTCAAAATACACATTACCAGTCCAAACTCATTCCAGGGTTTATCTTTGTCTTTATTATTTTCCACATTGTAGAACAATAGTGAAGACATCAACACTATGAAATAACACATATGGAATCATGTAGTAAACAAAAAAATGTTAAACAAATCAAAATATATTTTTTACAATTGAGATTTTTGCAAGTAGCCACCCTCTGCCTTGAAGACAGCTTTGCACACTCTTGGCATTCTCTCAGCCAGCTTCATGAGGTGGTCACCCTCTGCCTTGAAGACAGCTTTGCACACTCTTGGCATTCTCTCAGCCAGCTTCATGAGGTGGTCACCTCTGCCTTGAAGACAGCTTTGCATACTCTTGGCATTCTCTCAGCCAGCTTCATGAGGTGGTCACCCTCTGCCTTGAAGACAGCTTTGCATACTCTTGGCATTATCTAAGCCAGCTTCATGGGGTGGTCACCCTCTGCCTTGAAGACAGCTTTGCACACTCTTGGCATTCTCTCAGCCATCTTCATGAGGTGGTCACCGTCTGCCTTGAAGACAGCTTTGCACACTCTTGGCATTCTCTCAGCCAGCTTCATGAGGTGGTCACCCTCTGCCTTGAAGACAGCTTTGCACACTCTTGGCATTCTCTCAGCCAGCTTCATGAGGTGGTCACCCTCTGCCTTGAAGACAGCTTTGCACACTCTTGGCATTCTCTCAGCCAGCTTCATGAGGTGGTCACCGTCTGCCTTGAAGACAGCTTTGCACACTCTTGGCATTCTCTCAGCCAGCTTCATGAGGTGGTCACCCTCTGCCTTGAAGACAGCTTTGCACACTCTTGGCATTCTCTCAGCCAGCTTCATGAGGTGGTCACCTCTGCCTTGAAGACAGCTTTGCACACTCTTGGCATTCTCTCAGCCAGCTTCATGAGGTGGTCACCGGAAAGCATTTCAATGAACTGTTATGCCTTGTTAATTTGTGGAATTTCTTTCCTTTTAAAGCATTGGAGACAGTCAGTTGTGTTGTGCCAAGCTAGGGGTGGTATACAGAAGACAGCCCTATTTGGTAAAAGACCAAGTCCATATTATGGCAAGAACAGCTCAAATAAGCAAAGAAAACTGACAGTCTATCATTACTTTATTAATACATGAAGGTCAGTCAATACAGAACATTTCAAGAACTTTGAACGTTTCTTCAAGTGCAGTCGCAAAAACCATCAAGCGCTATGATGAAACTGACTCTCATGAGGACCGCCACAGGAAAGGAAGACCCTGAAAGACCTACTGCAGAGGCGAAGTTCATTTGAGTTACCAGTCTCAGATTGCAGCCCAAATAGATGAAGTTACAGATACATCTCAACATCAACTGTTCAGAGGAGACTGTGTGAATCAGGCCTTCATGGTTGAATTGCTGCAAAGAAACCACTACTATAGGACACCAATAATAAGAAGAGACTTGCTTGGGCCAAGAAACACGAGCAATGGAGACTAGACTGGTAGAAATCGGTCCTATGGTATGATGAGTCCAAATTTGAGATTTTTGGTTCCAACCGCTGTGTCTTTGTGAGATGCAGAGTAGGTGAATGGATGTTCTCTGCATGTGTGGTTCCCACCGTGAAGCATGGAGGATGAGGTGTGATGGTGTGGGGGTGCTTTGCAGGTGACACTGTCAGTGATTTATATAGAATTCAAGGCATGCTTAACCAGCATGGCTACCACAGCATTCTGCAGCGATAGTCCATCCCATCATGTTTGCGCTCAGTGGGACTGTTATTTGTTTTTCAACAGGACAGTGACCCAACACACCTCCAGGCTGTGTAAGAACTATTTGACCAAGAAGGAGAGTGATGGAGTGCTGCATCAGATGACCTGGCCTCCACAATCACCCAACCTCAACCCAATTGAGATGGTTTGGGATGAGTTGGACCACAGAGTGAAGGAAAAGCAGCAAACAAGTGCTCAACATATGTGAGAAGTCTTTCAAGGCTGTTGGAAAAGCATTCCAGATGAAGCTGGTTGAGAGAATGCCAAGAGTGTGCAAAGCTGTCGTCAAGTCACAGTGTGGTTACTCTGAAGAATCTAAAATTTTGATTTGTGTAACACTTTTTTGGTTACTATATGAATCCAACTAGTTTTGATTTCTTCACTACAATTCTTCAATGTAGAAAAGAGTAAAAAATAAAGAAAACCCTTGAACGAGTAGGTGTGTCCAAACTTTTTACTGGTACTGTATGTATATATATATTTTTTTTTTTAAATAGACATCGATGAAAGATGCATGGGGCCCCAGAACTGGTGCCCCCCTGGGCTACGTGGGTGTCCAGTGTGTCAATGCTAGGCAATGCAAAGTGTTGGTGTCCCCCCTCCAGATTATAAACATACGATAAGAGCAAGGACAGGAGGATCCGGGGGAACATAACATGCAAACCAACTAACGGTTCAATGGCCTCTCTAAATTCACTACCACACACGCCTTTTAGTCATTGACACTGTGCTGTATTGCCTGCGTCCCTATATCAGTAGCTATGGGCCCTGGTCAACAGTAGTGCACCACCTAGGAATGTAACCAGTGCCTCGGCACGGTGTGAGGTTGGCTGATGAAAGAGGGGCCTCGTTTATTGACCGTTTTTATGGGACCGTCAGATGTTTTGAAATGTAAATCGCTAGGGAGGGTGGCGAGGTGTTGTTGAGGCGTTGTCAAGGAAGAAAGGAAATATGGAGAGGGAAGGAGCCCTAGCTCTCAGGAGGATTAGCGATTAGAAGGCAGAAGTGTGTGTGTCTGTGTGTGTGAGTTGGGGGAGTCTATGCATATGTGTGCCACCCCAGTCATAAGACGCCATCAGTCGACATGTGTCAAACGACTGACTTGATTTATCCTTGGAGGTAAAAGAAAAAGAGTCGAGCATCTCTCTCTCATCTCAGATCATAATCTCACCGACGCCCTTATTCTGTCAACGCCCTCTTGATGCTTACCATCAGAGATCGGCTCTTTTGTAGTGTGCCTTGCTGCTAAGGATGTTGCGGTTGCTACTACCGCTGTAGCGTTCCTCCTCTGCATATGAACAAGCAGGCAGGGGGGAAGGAATGAAAGCAGATGAAGAGGATGAGGAGGATGAGGAGGGGTTAGTTTGAGGAGGATGAGGAGGGGCTGGGATGAGGAGGATGAGGACGGGGCTGGAAGAGTAGGGTTCTGGGATGAGTAGAGGGATGAGGAGGGGGCTGGGATGAGGAGGGGACTGGGTGAGGAGGGGGCTGGGATGAGGGGGGGGCTGTGATGAGGAGGAGGAGGGGGCTAAGGAGGTGAGAAGGGCTGGGATGAACAGGAGGATGAGGAGGAGGTGGGGGCTGGGATGAGGAGGAGGGATCAGGAGGGGGCTGAGGAGGATGAGAAGGTGCTGGGATGAGGATGAGGAGGGGGCTGGGATGAGAAGGTGCTGGGATGAGGATGAGAGGGGGCTGGGAGGAGGGGGCTGGGATGAGTAAGAGGATGAGGAGGAGCTGGGATGAGGAGGATGAGAAGGGGCTAGGATGAGGATGAGGAGGGGGATTGGATGAGGACGGGGCTGGAATGAGGAGGGTGCTGGGATGAGGAGGGGGGGTTGGAATGAGGAGGGCTGGGATGAGGAGGAGGGCTGGGATGAGGAGGAGGATGAGGAGGAGGGAGGAGGGGGATGGGATGAGGAGGATGAGGAGGGGGCTGGAATGAGCAAGGGGCTGGGATGAGATGGATGAGAAGGGGCTGGGATGAGGAGGATAAGATGGATGAGAAGGGGCCGGGATGAGGAGGATGAGGAAGGGGCTGGGATGAGGAGGATGAGGAGGGGGATTGGATGAGGATGGGGCTGTGGCTGGGAGGAGGAGGGGGCTGGGTTGAGGAGGGAGCTGTGATAAGGAGGGTGCTGGGATGAGTAGGAGGATGAGGAGGGTGCTGGGATGAGTAGGAGGATGAGGAGGGTGCTGGGATGAGTAGGAGGATGAAGCGGGGGCTGGAATAAAGGAGGCTGACACCTTTGAGAATCTGTAAAGGATAGAGAAGAGCAGAGAGTATTCCTCCAAGGAATGAATACCCAGAGTGATCTGAGAGGATGTGGGGTACAAGAGAGAAGGAGGAATGGTGGGATAGAGCTATGCTCATGTCTCTCTGACACAGGGCTGGTGACAGCAGCGACCCTGGAGACCCCCTAGCAGGTAACAGAGGAGATAGGGTCTTGTTTTGATCAGGAACTTCTTCAGGAAAGGGGGAAGAAATCAATTCAAATCTGAAAAGAAAAGATGGAGAGAGAGAGAGAGAGAGAGAGAGAGAGAGAGAGAGGGAGTGGATGTGGAGTCACCTGCAGTGGGCCTGTTCTCCTCACATGAAACCTTAATCCCTCGATGCAACATCATTTGAAGGGACGATTAAATAGAATAGTTAAATTAAGCCCCAGCAGGGAGTAGACAGAGGATAGAGGCAGTCTGAGGAGGAAAGGACCAGTCTACAGCAGTATACCAGCCAGCTGTCTGTCGTGTAATGAGACCCAGAGAATGAGGCCTCTGATTGGGCTACTACCCCGTCCCCTACTACCCCGTCCTCTACTACCCCGTCCTCTACTACCCCGTCCACTACTACCCCGTCCTCTACTACCTCGTCTTCTACTACCCCGTCCTCTACTACCTCGTCTTCTACTACCCCGTCCACTACTACCCCGTCCTCTACTACCCCTCTACTACCCCGTCTACTACCCCGTCCTTCTACTACCCCGTCCTCTACTACCTCGTCCTCTACTACCTCCCTTCTCCTACCCCGTCCACTACTACCTTCGCCCCTCTACTACCTCGTCCCCTACTACCCCGTCCCTCTACTACCCCTTCCTCTACTACCTCGTCCTCTACTACCTCGTCCTCTACTACCCCGTCCTCTACTACCTCGTCCCCTACTACCCCTCCTACTACCCCGTCCTCTACTACCCCGTCCTCTACTACCCCTTCCTCTACTACCTCGTCCTCTACTACCCCTTCCCCTACTACCCCGTCCTCTACTACCCCGTCCTACTACTACTACCCCGTCCCCTACTACCCCCTACTACCCCGTCCCTACTACCCCGTCCTCTACTACCCCGTCCCTACTACCCCTTCCACTACTACCCTCGTCCTCTACTACCCCGTCCCTACTACCCCGTCCCACTACTACCCCGTCCTCTACTACCCCGTCCTCTACCACTACTACCCCGTCCCTACTACCCCGCCCCTACTACCCCTTCCCCTACTACCCCGTCTACTCTACTACCCCGTCCTCTACTACTGCCCGTCCCTCTACTACCCCTTCCCTACTACTACTACCCCGTCCTCTACTACCCCCCTACTACCCCCTACTACCCCTTCCTCTACTACCCCGTCCTCTACTACCCCTTCTACTACCCCGTCCTCTACTACTACCCCTTCCTCTACTACCTCGTCCTCTACTACCCCTTCCCCTACTACCCCGTCCTCTACTACCCCGTCCTCTACTACCCGTCCCCTACTACCCCGTCCACTACTACCCCGTCCTCTACTACCCCGTCCTCTACTACCCCTTCCTCTACTACCTCTACTACCCCGTCCTCTACTACCCCTTCCCCTACTACCCCGTCCCTACTACCCCGTACCCCCTCTACTACCCCGTCCTCTACTACCCCGTCCTCTACTACCCCTTCCTCTACCCTCTACTACTACTACCCCGTCCTCTACTACCCGTCTCTACTACCCCTTCCCTACTACCCCGTCCTCTACTACCCCTCCCCTACTACCCCGTCCCTACTACCCCGTCCTCTACTACCCCGTTCCCTACTACCCCGTCCTCTACTACCCCCGTCCTCTACTACCCCTTCCCCTACTACCCCGTCCCTACTACCCTTACCCCTTTCCTCTACTACCTCGTCCTCTACTACCCCGTCCTCTACTACCCCTTCCTCTGCTACCTCGTCCTCTACTACCCCTTCTGCTACTACCCCGTCCACTACTACCCCGAAAACTACCCCGTCCCTACTACCCCGTCCTCTACTACCCCATCCTCTACTACCCCGTCCACTACTACCTTGTCCTCTACTACCTCGTCCTCTACTACCCCTTCCCCTACTCCCCTACTACCCCGTCCTCTACTACCCCGTCCTCTACTACCCCGTCCCCTACTACCCCGTCCCCTACTACCCCGTCCTCTACTACCCCGTCCTCTACTACCACGTCCACTACTACCCATTCTACTACCCCTCTACTACCCCGTCCACTACTATTCCCCAACCCCATCTCTGCCCCAGCTCAGTGAAGGGACATTACCGGGGACAGGAAAAGACCGTCACCATGACACACACACAACACCCATCACACACCCACACACACACACACACACAGTGAAGGGACACACTACACGGGGACACACACACACACACACACACACACACACACACACACACACACACACACACACACACACAGCTTATCATTAATGAAGTGAGAGAGATCTAAAATGAGCCCAAAAATTCAAAAGGTATCTCATTAACAGATCATTAACATCTCATTAACATCTCATTAATATCTCAATAACATCTCATTACTATTGAATATCTGTTGTGGGCTGTGACTTCAAAATAAAACTGGCAGATGGAAGGTGAGAGTAAAGAAGGATTGAGGGATGGAGGAGGGAGGTAAAGGTAGGGAGTGATGTAAAGGGGGAGGGAGGTAAAGGTAGGGAGTGATGTAAAGGGAGGGAGGGAGGAGGGAGGGAGGGAGGGAGGGAGGGAGGGAGGGAGGGAGGGAGGGAGGGAGGGAGGGAGGGAGGGAGGGAGGGAGGGAGGGAGGGGAGGGAGGGAGGGAGGGAGGGAGGGAGGGAGATGTAAGGGGAAGGTAGCGGGAACTACATGAAAGGAGGGGAGATAGAGTGAGAGTTGGCAGAGGAGAGGAGAGGAAAATGAAAAGCGAGGGACCCCAGAGAGTTGTACCTGTGGAGAAGGAGAAGAGATATACTCCTGGGAGAATATGCATGGTCTATAATGAGGTGGGCGGGGCACAGTGTTGGCACGGTGATGCACTGAGCAATAGGGATAATAATAATAACCTGCTCTCTCTTAATAATGTGAGGACTGAAAGGAAAACACTTTCATCCAAGTATAAAGTCACTCTTCTTTTCAAGTTATCTATCTATCTATCTATCTATCTATTTGTCTGTCTATCTATCTATCTATCTATCTATCTATCTATCTATCTATCTATCTATCTGTCTATCTGTCTATCTGTCTATCTGTCTATCTGTCTGTCTGTCTGTCTGTCTGTCTGTCTGTCTGTCTGTCTGTCTGTCTGTCTGTCTGTCTGTCTGATAGTTTCTCGCCAGAACAAATGGAGGAATAGGAGGGTTAAAATGAATTTCCAGAAGGGAAACTAACGATATACTACATTTACTAAATGGTATATAACTCTCTGTATGATCAAGACAGCCAGACGGCAACTCCTTAGTGGTGAGTGAAAAACAGACACACAAACAAACAACAGTCCTGCCATCTGAGACGGCTGGGCCTTAACCTCAGTGTGTCAGAGCATTCCTGTGGTGATCCAATGGAACGGGTCTTCACGCCAGCCCTCGGTGTTCGAGGCCTACTGGCCTAACTGTACACTGTTGATTAATGAGGCCACTCATCATTCCCCACCTACTCACCTGGAGGCACTGCTAGAGGCTGTCGTCCTGGCTCAGGTGGCTGGCTCAGGTGGCTGCGGTTGGGGCTGACCTGAGGGCCTCCTCCATGGGGAGTAGAGTCTCTGGGAGGTCCAAGGGAGTGGAGCAGAGGGCTTTGGAGGGCGTGGAGCTGTCTGTCTCGCTCTGTCTCTCCGTCTCTGCTGGAAGATTTATGGTCATCTCTAGAAGGATCACTCTCTGTCTCGTGGTAATTCAACAACTCAGTGGAATCAGGAATCCTTTTGAAGTTCCTACAATGGTCTTATAAACACATAATCACAAGGGTTGGATTCACACACACACACACACACACACACACACACACACACACACACACACACACACACACACACACACACACACACACACACACACACACACACACACACATACACATACACACAAATCAAATCAAATGTATTTATATAGCCCTTTATAAAACCCCAAACAGCAAGCAATGCAGGTGTAGAAGCACGGTGGCTAGGAAAAACTCCTTAGAAAGGCCAAAACCTAGGAAGAAACCTAGAGAGGAACCAGGCTATGTGGGGTGGCCAGTCCTCTTCTGGCTGTGCCGGGTGGAGATTATAACAAAACATGGCCAAGATGTTCAAATGTTCATAAATGACCAACATGGTTGAATAATAATAAGGCAGAACAGTTGAAACTGGAGCAGCAGCACGGCCAGGTGGACTGGGGACAGCAAGGAGTCATCATGTCAGGTAGTCCTGAGGCATGGTCCTAGGGCTCAGGTCCTCCGAGAGAGAGAAAGAAAGAGAGAAAGAGAGAATTAGAGAGAGCACACTTAAATTCACACAGGACACCGAATAGGACAGGAGAAGTACTCCAGATATAACAAACTGACCCTAGCCCCCGACACATAAACTACTGCAGCATAAATACTGGAGGATGAGACAGGAGGGGTCAGGAGACACTGTGGCCCCATCTGAGGACACCCCGGACAGGGCCAAACAGGAATGATATAACCCCACCCACTTTGCCAAACCACAGCCCCCACACCACTAGAGGGATATCTTCAACCACCAACTTACCATCCTGAGACAAGGCTGAGTATAGCCCACAAAGATCTCCGCCACGGCACAACCCAAGGGGGGGCGCCAACCCAGACAGGATGACCACATCAGTGAATCAACCCACTCAGGTGACGCACCCTTCCAGGGACGGCATGAGAGAGCCCCAGTAAGCCAGTGACTCAGCTCCTGTAATAGGGTTAGAGGCAGAGAATCCCAGTGGAAAGAGGGGAACCGGCCAGGCAGAGACAGCAAGGGCGGTTCGTTGCTCCAGAGCCTTTCCGTTCACCTTCACACTCCTGGGCCAGATTTCACTCAATCATATGACCCACTGAAGAGATGAGTCTTCAGTAAAGACTTAAAGGTTGAGACTGAGTTTGCGTCTCTGACATGGGTAGGCAGACCATTCCATAAAAATAGAGCTCTATAGGAGAAAGCCCTGCCTCCAGCTGTTTGCTTAGAAATTCTAGGGACAATTAGGAGGCCTGCGTCTTGTGACCGTAGGGTACGTGTAGGTATGTACGGCAGGACCAAATCAGAGAGATAGGGAGGAGCAAGCCCATGTAATGCGTTGTAGGTTAGCAGTAAAACCTTGAAATCAGCCCTTGCTTTGACAGGAAGCCAGTGTAGGGAGGCTAGCACTGGAGTAATATGATCACATTTTTTGGTTCTAGTCAGGATTCTAGCAGCCGTATTTAGCACTAACTGAAGTTTATTTAGTGCTTTATCCGGGTAGCCGGAAAGTAGAGCATTGCATTAGTCTAACCTAGAAGTGACAAAAGAATGGATCAATTTTTCTGCATCATTTTCGAACAGAAAGTTTCTGATTTTTGCAATGTTACGTAGATGGAAAAAAGCTGTCCTTGAAATGGTCTTGATATGTTCTTCAAAAGAGAGATCAGGGTCCAGAGTAACGCCGAGGTCCTTCACAGTTTTATTTGAGATGACTGTACAACCAAGTTTAATTGTCAGATTCAATTGAAGATCTTTTTGTTTCTTGGGACCTAGAACAAGCACCTCTGTTTTGTCCGAGTTTAAAAGTAGAAAGTTTGCAGCCATCCACTTCCTTATGTCTGAAACACATGCTTCTAGCGAGGGCAATTTTGGGGCTTCACCATGTTTCATTGAAACACATACACACACACACACACACGCAGACACACACACACACACACACGCAGACACACACACACACACACACACACACACACACACACACACACACACACACACACACACACACACACACACACACACACACACACACACACACACACACACACACACACACACACACACACACACACACACACACACACACAGAGAGGGACAATTTCTCACATTAAACACGAACAGATGCTGTCTTCATTATATTCGACCTCACAAACACAAATGGAGAACAGCGAACGGGTGTTTCGCTGAGGCTTCCCTGAACATATGCTGCCCCGGGTGATGGGAGCCTGCCGCAAAGCAGAGAGGAAATGATACTGCCTGCTGTAGTTGTCATGCACAGTAATCACAATGGAAAATACCCACACAGCTCTGGACTGCACAGGCCATCAACCCCTACCAACCCCGACCTAACTAGCTATGTGTGTTTCAGAGGTATCATGTAGAGCAGGGGACAATAACACGGTATGGGAGGGGTTATTTTTTACTCTTTAGTGTACGGTTTCCTTTAGCCCTTTCTTGGAGCTGAGATGAGCTCCGTCTCAGATTTGATTGACAGGTCAAGAGAATGACGCGTTAACATTGCCATATCATTACAGAGAGTACAACACAGCATTCATATTGACGCCATGATTGTGTCGTAGGATATAACAAAGGGAATAATGAATGACAACGGGCTATATGAGGATGAAATTAATTATCAATGATTGTGTTCTTCTTCTGCCAGCAATTGTGAAAAAAAATATATTTCTGAGACTAAAGTCACGTGAGTTTTTCGTTATGTCCTCTTTCTTCTTGTACCATAAAGGATCAGGGGGCGGAGGGATTGAGGAGGGGGCTGGTTTTGGATAAATGTCACTGTGGTTCGAGGGGCGTAGTGGGGTTGATCTGGTTGATCACATAGACCTCTCCCTAAGGTTAGGGATGAGACGGCTTTAGGCATAGAAGAACAGCAGCCTCAGTGAATATCAAACGCCTCTGGATCTCAACCTGCCGTCCACCCCAAAGGAGTGTGTGTGTGTGTGTGTGTGTGATGAGCAGTGTGTAGGTAGTTCACAAGAATACAGTAGGAGCGAGACCAGCGTTTCCCAAACTCAGTCCTGGGACCCCCTGGCGTGCACATTTTGTTTTTTGCCCAGACACCACACAGCTAATTCAAATGATCAAAACTTTATTGATTATTTAAATCAGCTGGGTAGAGCTAGGGAAACAACAACAACAACAACAAAAAAAGCGTGCACCCCTTGTGGTCTTGAGGACCGATTTTTTGGAAACTCTGATATAGAAACAGGATATAGCCTAATCGCTACAATATTAAAGTCCAAAATGTCATAGGAAAGCTACGGGACTCATTCAAAAGGCCGAGCGTCCGGCCAGATCTGAGCCAGTGTCTGACAGCCTTGTATAATGAATGAATGTGAGGTTCCAGCCACAGGATTTAGTATTGCCTAGAGTGTTCGTGGCCAAAGCTATCAAGAGCTTTGTCTAGACTCACCACCACAGAATATACAGCACAACCGTGTGGGAAGCAGTAGCTCATCCCTCTCTATACTTCATACTGTGTTCCACAGACACAATAAGGCTATTATCATTATCACTGTGATTTCAGAACAAATTAGCTTTTGTCTGCTGATTGAAATAGTTGTTTCATTGATTGCAGTCCTCAATCTTCCATTTTGTAAATTTTCCTGTTTTATGGCTCATTCTACTAGATGGAATAAGGCTCAATAAAACACAAAACAAGAGAACATTATAATACTCTAGCTGCTGGGTGTTAAATGTTAAAACCAAAAGAAATGTATTTTTTCAACACTTTTCCCCTTCAACTAGTTCCTGTATGAAAGGAGTGTGTAGCTCCCAGCACTCTCTGTATAGATTACCATTAGTAGAGGATGTTTGAAAGGGCTTGGCACTAATGGGTGACAATTGAGTGTCTAAGGGCTACCTAATCATAAAAGCATGATTCAAAACACCTCCGTTACGTCGTGTTTAATTAAAATAGCCTAGCTGTGAATGCTCCAAGTCTCCAAAGTGTAGCGGCTTCATTGGCTAAAACCATTAGCAATGACAATTAGAAGAGCCTACCTGTGAATGTACCTACTGCCAAGCTTCCAGAGTGTTAATGGCTTTGGTGGCTAGTAGCGTCAGTGTTTGACCAATGCTGAGCTCCCTAATGTCTCCATTGGGACCTTGGTCGCTAATTAATCTGGGATAGCCAAGGCCTAGTGACGGCCAAGCTGATCCCCAGGGAGACATCAGGGAGAGAGCAGGGAATACCATCTCACTTACCCACAGATGAACACTTTCCATCCAGACTGGGAATGTGGAAGTGGGAAGGATTAAAAATGATCTGGGATTTAAATGAAGGAAAAAAAAGTGTTTTTTAAAGATGCCCCTTTCTGTTGGTTATTATTAGCGGGGCTTAGTCAACTCTCACAGTGTTTAGAGCTTAGTCAACTCTCACAGTGTTTAGAGCTTAGTCAACTCTCACAGTGTTTAGAGCTTAGTCAACTCTCACAGTGTTTAGAGCTTAGTCAACTCTCACAGTGTTTAGAGCTTAGTCAACTCTCACAGTGTTTAGAGGCTGTTGGTTATTATTAGCGGGGCTTAGTCAACTCTCACAGTGTTTAGAGGCTGTTGGTTATTATTAGCGGGGCTTAGTCAACTCTCACAGTGTTTAGAGGCTGTTGGTTATTATTAGCGGGGCTTAGTCAACTCTCACAGTGTTTAGAGCTTAGTCAACTCTCACAGTGTTTAGAGCTTAGTCAACTCTCACAGTGTTTAGAGCTTAGTCAACTCTCACAGTGTTTAGAGGCTGTTGGTTATTATTAGCGGGGCTTAGTCAACTCTCACAGTGTTTAGAGGCTGTTGGTTATTATTAGCGGGGCTTAGTCAACTCTCACAGTGTTTAGAGGCTGTTGGTTATTATTAGCGGGGCTTAGTCAACTCTCACAGTGTTTAGAGGCTGTTGGTTATTATTAGCGGGGCTTAGTCAACTCTCACAGTGTTTAGAGGCTGTTGGTTATTATTAGCTTAGTCAACTCTCACAGTGTTTAGAGCTTAGTCAACTCTCACAGTGTTTAGAGCTTAGTCAACTCTCACAGTGTTTAGAGGCTGTTGGTTATTATTAGCGGGGCTTAGTCAACTCTCACAGTGTTTAGAGCTTAGTCAACTCTCACAGTGTTTAGAGGCTGTTGGTTATTATTAGCGGGGCTTAGTCAACTCTCACAGTGTTTAGAGGCTGTTGGTTATTATTAGTGGGGCTTAGTCAACTCTCACAGTGTTTAGAGGCTGTTGGTTATTATTAGCGGGGCTTAGTCAACTCTCACAGTGTTTAGAGGCTGTTGGTTATTATTAGCGGGGCTTAGTCAACTCTCACAGTGTTTAGAGGCTGTTGGTTATTATTAGCGGGGCTTAGTCAACTCTCACAGTGTTTAGAGGCTGTTGGTTATTATTAGCTTAGTCAACTCTCACAGTGTTTAGAGGCTGTTGGTTATTATTAGCGGGGCTTAGTCAACTCTCACAGTGTTTAGAAGCTGTTGGTTATTATTAGCTTAGTCAACTCTCACAGTGTTTAGAGGCTGTTGGTTATTATTAGCGGGGCTTAGTCAACTCTCGCAGTGTTTAGAGCTTAGTCAACTCTCACAGTGTTTAGAGGATGTTGGTTATTATTAGCGGGGCTTAGTCAACTCTCACAGTGTTTAGAGGCTGTTGGTTATTATTAGCGGGGCTTAGTCAACTCTCACAGTGTTTAGAGGCTGTTGGTTATTATTAGCGGGGCTTAGTCAACTCTCACAGTGTTTAGAGGCTGTTGGTTATTATTAGCGGGGCTTAATCAACTCTCACAGTGTTTAGAGGCTGTTGGTTATTATTAGCGGGGCTTAGTCAACTCTCACAGTGTTTAGAGGCTGTAGGTTATTATTAGCTTAGTCAACTCTCACAGTGTTTAGAGGCTGTTGGTTATTATTAGCGGGGCTTAGTCAACTCTCACAGTGTTTAGAGGCTGTTGGTTATTATTAGCGGGGCTTAGTCAACTCTCACAGTGTTTAGAGGCTGTTGGTTATTATTAGCGGGGCTTAGTCAACTCTCACAGTGTTTAGAGGCTGTTGGTTATTATTAGCGGGGCTTAGTCAACTCTCACAGTGTTTAGAGGCTGTTGGTTATTATTAGCGGGGCTTAGTCAACTCTCACAGTGTTTAGAGGCTGTTGGTTATTATTAGCGGGGCTTAGTCAACTCTCACAGTGTTTAGAGCTTAGTCAACTCTCACAGTGTTTAGAGGCTGTTGGTTATTATTAGCGGGGCTTAGTCAACTCTCACAGTGTTTAGAGGCTGTTGGTTATTATTAGTGGGGCTTAGTCAACTCTCACAGTGTTTAGAGGCTGTTGGTTATTATTAGCGGGGCTTAGTCAACTCTCACAGTGTTTAGAGGCTGTTGGTTATTATTAGCGGGGCTTAGTCAACTCTCACAGTGTTTAGAGGCTGTTGGTTATTATTAGCGGGGCTTAGTCAACTCTCACAGTGTTTAGAGGCTGTTGGTTATTATTAGCGGGGCTTAGTCAACTCTCACAGTGTTTAGAGGCTGTTGGTTATTATTAGCTTAGTCAACTCTCACAGTGTTTAGAGGCTGTTGGTTATTATTAGCGGGGCTTAGTCAACTCTCACAGTGTTTAGAAGCTGTTGGTTATTATTAGCTTAGTCAACTCTCACAGTGTTTAGAGGCTGTTGGTTATTATTAGCGGGGCTTAGTCAACTCTCGCAGTGTTTCTTAGTCAATCTCGCAGTGTTTAGAGGATGTTGGTTATTATTAGCGGGGCTTAGTCAACTCTCACAGTGTTTAGAGGCTGTTGGTTATTATTAGCGGGGCTTAGTCAACTCTCACAGTGTTTAGAGGCTGTTGGTTATTATTAGCGGGGCTTAGTCAACTCTCACAGTGTTTAGAGGCTGTTGGTTATTATTAGCGGGGCTTAATCAACTCTCACAGTGTTTAGAGGCTGTTGGTTATTATTAGCGGGGCTTAGTCAACTCTCACAGTGTTTAGAGGCTGTAGGTTATTATTAGCTTAGTCGACTCTCACAGTGTTTAGAGGCTGTTGGTTATTATTAGCGGGGCTTAGTCAACTCTCACAGTGTTTAGAGGCTGTTGGTTATTATTAGCGGGGCTTAGTCAACTCTCACAGTGTTTAGAGGCTGTTGGTTATTATTAGCGGGGCTTAGTCAACTCTCACAGTGTTTAGAGGCTGTTGGTTATTATTAGCGGGGCTTAGTCAACTCTCACAGTGTTTAGAGGCTGTTGGTTATTATTAGCTTAGTCAACTCTCACAGTGTTTAGAGGCTGTTGGTTATTATTAGCGGGGCTTAGTCAACTCTCACAGTGTTTAGAAGCTGTTGGTTATTATTAGCTTAGTCAACTCTCACAGTGTTTAGAGGCTGTTGGTTATTATTAGCGGGGCTTAGTCAACTCTCACAGTGTTTAGAGCTTAGTCAACTCTCACAGTGTTTAGAGGCTGTTGGTTATTATTAGCGGGGCTTAGTCAACTCTCACAGTGTTTAGAGCTTAGTCAACTCTCACAGTGTTTAGAGGCTGTTGGTTATTATTAGCGGGGCTTAGTCAACTCTC